>NW_024344378.1:24589056-24649874 GCF_902729225.1 Pteropus medius | reverse complement strand
TTTTTTTTTTTTTAAGTTATAGCCATTCTAATGGGTATGAAGTAGTAGTTTATTGTGGCTTTGATTTGAATTTCCCTAATACTAATAATGTTGAGCATCTTTCCATGTACTTGTTGGCCATTTGTATGTCTTTGGAGAAATGTTGCCCATTCAAGTCCTTTGCCCATTTTTAATTGGGCTGTTTGTATTTTTGTTGTTGTGTTATATGGGTTCTTTATATATTCTGGATACTATACCTTTATCAGATACATGAATTGGAAGTATTTTCTCTAATTCTTTGGCTTGTCTTTATACTTTCTGGATTTAAATTTGGTTTATTATAGTTTTAAGTATGTGTAACTTTGTTTTTACTTTAATAGGGGAACTAAGATTTGTATGTAGCTGTTCAGAGCACAGAGGCTGGAAAGTCCAGAATTTGTGAAAAAGAGTACAATTTGGCTGATATGTTAGGGTTTATTTTAGTTATAAGGAACAGAAGCCCACTTAAGCTACCTTAAATGAAGGAAAGTTTGCTGTAGGCATGTACTAGGCATCTTGTGGACATTGTGAAGATAGAAAATATAATATACCCAGGCTACAGAACATTGGAACATTGGTTTCTCTGCCTTTCAAGAGTTATTTTTTTCTCATCTCTTTTCTGTCTCCTAGTTGTTCAATATGTGGTTTCCACCTGCAAAAATACTGTAAAGCTGCTCCAGCTTTATATGATTTATCAGTTCAAGCATCTACTGTCTTGATTGAGTCAATCTCTAAGTCTTCTATTTAAAAACCCCGAGAATCTGATTGTCTTAGCCTATGTATGAATTTGTCCCTGTTTTATCAGCAGTCCTATCTAATCAGCACTCACTGAGAGGCAATACCATAAGATATAAAAATGGTCACTTTGGGGTTACTACTTCAGTAGGGATTGGGTCAAAGGCACTGTCAAAGAAATGGGAGTGGATTGTAGGGATGCTAAAGCCTCATATATTTCTCTTAATTGTACAAGGAGTAGTAGGAAATGATGTTGGAAAGATAATTTGGGTCCAAATTGTGAGGAGCCTTAATGCTAGGATTAGGATTTGAAGGCAAGGAAATGAAATGCTCTATTCTTTCCTACTTGTATATTGTCATTCTAGCCAGAATGAGTTATCTGTCATTCTTTTCCTCTAATTTCTATTTGTCTGACTCTTTCCTTGGTTCATTCAGCAAGCATATTTGAGCACTGACTACATAGCAGGAAAAGAAGGAGGTAGAATAAGGCTTTTCTGGTGCAGCCAGTGATGACAACATTGTAAACATAAATTGAAATGCTACAATGTGATGCTGGCAGGGAACATGAGATGGAGAAAACAAGATTTACTTCTCTGGCACTAAATTTGGCTTGTGTAAGTCAATCTTCAGGCTCATTTCAGTGCTTTACAGGGATTAGAGGAGAGGGTAACTACAAAGAGGTAACATGATGGAGTTTTTGCAGTGATGGAACTGTTCTATACCTCAATTGTGGTGGTAATTACACAAATTAAACGTGGTAAAACTTGTAGAACTGTACACAGTAGAAAGACAGCCAATTTTTATTGTAGTAGTTTAAAAAATAAAATATTTACTGGGTATTTTAAATACTTTATATGCAGGGCATTGTGAAGGTTACACAAATCTCATTTTCAATGCATTTATAATTAAAAGTGGTATTCAGATCAGTTAAGGTAGAAAGTGAAAAGTACCAGAAGAGTATGATTCCTAGAACTAGTGACTTTATAGAGGAGAAAGCTTCATAGAAATAATGGCTCACCAGACTATACTCCTCCGTAAGACTAATGCTGTAGACTGAATGTTTGTTTGTGTTGCCCCAGCCCTCAAATTCATATGTTGAAACCTGATCCCCAGTGAGATAGTATTTGGAGGTGGAGCTTTTGGCAGGCACTTAGGTCATGAGGGTAGAATCCTCATGAATGGGATTAGTGCCCTTCTAACGGAGACCCCAGAGAGTGCTCTTGTCCCTCCCACCATGTGAGGACACATTGAAAAACTGGTGGTTTATGAACCAGGAAGTGGGGTCTCACCAGACACTGAATCTGCCAATACCTTAATCTTGGCCTTCTCAGCCTCCAGGCTGTAAGAAAAAAGTTTCTGTTGTTTATAAGCCACTAAGTTAATCATATTTTGTTATAGCAGCCAGATCCTACTAAGACAACTAAGTTTGAGGACAAAAGTGATTTTTTTTTCTGTAGTTCCCCCAAATTAGCAGACTTTCTTTCATTCATGAGCTCAAGCACAGCACTGGAGATACAAGGTGATCATAGAGCTCATATTCTAATGCAGAAGATAATATCTAAATTTTCAGAATTGTCTTGGCTATTCAGCTCCTTTGCCTTTCTGTATTAATTTTAGAATCAGTTTGTTTGTATCTAAGATAATCCTTGTTAATTGGGGAGAATTTGACATCCTTACTACATTGAATGTTCCATTTCTTGAACACGGTGTGTCTCTCCATTTATTTTGGTCTTTTTTGATTTCCTTCATCAGTCTTTTGTAGTTTTTAGCATACACATCCTGCTCATGTTTGGTTAGATTTATATCTATTTAATATTTTTTTAATATATCATTAAAAAAATGCTATTTAAAAAAATTTTTCAGTTTCTAATTATTCATTGCTAGTATATAGAAATATGATTGATTTTTGTTTGCCTTGTGTCTTGTAGCCATTTTAATAAACTTATTAGTTCTAGGAGCTTTTCTGTGGATTCTGTGGGATTGTTTATCTAGCCAATAATGTCTGTAAATGCGGAAAATGTAATTTTTTTCTTTCTAATCTATGAGACTTATTTTTCCTGCCTATTGCACTGGCTAGGACTTTCAGTATGATTTTGAATGGAAGTGATGAGAGTGGACAGCCTTGTCTTGTTTCTGATCTCTAAAACATATGGTCTTTCGTGATTAAGTATGACATTAGACATTAGCTGTAGGGCTTTTTTTTTTTTTGGTAGATGCCCTTATATAGGCTAAAGAACTTCCATTGCTAGTTTTCTGTGTATTTTTTTTTAAATCAGGAATGGATTTATGATATTGTCAAATGCATCAATTGATGTGATCACATGTGTTTTCTTCTTCAGACTGTTAACATAGTGAATTACATTGATTGGCTTTCGAGCATTGAATAAGCCTTGCATTTCTGAGATAAACCTACTTGGTCTTGTTATATTTCCTTTCGCATATTGTCACTTTCGATTTTTTTTTTCACTTAAAAAAATGAAATATAGTTCACATACCATACAAGTCATTCTTTTAAAGTATATAACTCAGTGGTTTTTAGTATATTCAGAGTTGTGCAACTATCACCACAGTCCATTTTAGAACATATTTATTACTCTGGAAGGAAACTCTGTACCCATTATGAAGATTAAATATATATGAAGCTATTTTACTCATATTGTAAATAAAAACACTAACATAGTTCGTTTTATTTATACAAGAGGCATAAATAAAAAAATATTCACACATGTGGTTAGTTTTATTCATCATCATCTTTTCTTGCCTTTCTTTCCCAACTTCCTCTTAGGGTTAAAAGATAGCTTATATCCTGGTGACTGGAATATTTTGCTCATATTTTGCTGATGTTGTTCCTTGTTACTGTTTCTGTTCTTGTCCTAAAAGTTTTTTTCTTGTACCCTTCCTCTTTTCTTCCTCTGGTGGTTTCTATCTTCCTTCCGAATGTCTTAGATACTACATTGAGGTTAAACCAATGGAGATTCTGTTCATGAAGCATTTGATACATGATATAAGTAGTATCCAGCACAAAAGCAAGAATATTTTTGTGATTTTTTTTCTTTTTCCCTTAATTCAATTTTGCTCTCTCCCTGCAACAAAAGAATTTTTAAAAATCTTTAAGATATTGTCTGAAACTTATTTACTATAACAGATAAGACATACCATAAGGTGACTTGCTGACATGAACACAGGAGGAAGAAGAAAATAATTTATATTTTTGAACTGTTTAAATGAATATCAAGAGGCCTTTTGACAATGTGTGGGATGAAAAAAACGGATAGTTTTGAAAGCTCTTATATCTTGATTGTTCTATGGAGGACGTGAACAGGATAAGTGTGATTAGAAAGAAAAGGAACTATGCAAGAGACCTGGCTCAGACACTTGTTAGTGATGTGACCGTGGAAAGTGGCTCATGAACCTTTCTTGGGGATGGTGGGGTAGCACACTGAATCCTTGGAGAATTTGATGAAAACTCTAGACAGCTGCCCAAGAAAAATGTTCATAAGCACACTGTTTACTTCATATAGTTTGAGGGACCTATAGTCCATTCATATAGGTTCATTGGTTCTTGAAGATATTTTCTTTAAAAAATAATGCCTATAGCACCTGGTCTCCCTAGGTGGTCTCCCATGCAAGTACTAACCAGGCCCGACCCTACTTAGCTTCCGAGATCAGACGAGATCGGGCACGTTCAGGATGGCATGGCCGTAGACTCTTGAAGATCTTTTGACTTGGTTGCTCTCTAAGGTCCCTGGCAACTTTAAAATACTTAAAAAAATTATAACCTTTACTCTCAGCCTTGAAATTCTGTCTTTTGACCAAGAGTAAATGATACTGAATTCTATCCTTTTTTAAAAAAACTTTTATGTTAATTAGCATGTATTAAATAAAAATTCTCTATTTAAAAACAATTCTTTTAGGATTTGTAATAATGACAAAGACAAGATCCAGAAAGAGCCTGAAAAATGAAAATTCTTGAAATTAAAAAAAGCTTATCTGGCAAAAAAAAAATAAATACTTTTTTGTATGTGTGTATAGTCAGCTGAAAGGCTTTTTCAATGAGAAATGATTGAGGTTTGGAAAGAATGTAAGTAATCTTCATGCCAAATCTTTAATCCAAAATACTCAAGGGTAGCCAAAGTGTACTGTATTTTAAAGAGATAGTGCTTCTTTGAATTAATTATGTAGTCAGCTGCGGCATTCCATGATCACTAGATAATGTTTTCTTTTTGGCGTTCTATTATACTTTGCAGAAACTTAAGTGAAAGTCCAGGAAGTTGATGTGTTTTAAGCAGTCCAATTTCTATGGAGAGAGTTTAAAGATCAGGTCATGATTTCAGATATTTTAAACCAATTTTACTCATTTGATTGAAGTTCGATTTTTTTTTTCCTGTTTGGAAAAGTATTTTAACCCTCTTTTCATGTACAACTCCATTTAAGTGATGATTAGAATTTATCTAATCAATCTAAAAAGTTAAAATAGTCGTATAGATGTAAATGTTAGGCAAAAACTGAATTTTTTGGCTAGAGCTGACATTGTTGGCGGTAAGAAGATTCAGAATTAGGCAGCCACAGTTTTCTGTAGTACCAAATTCCAGTTCTGAGAAACTGGTGATTACATGGCTTCATCTCAGTTTATAAGTGGATTTACCAATTCTTAAAGACCCATTGGAGATTCTTCTACTTTAGAAATCATGAGTAGAGAACTTACATGGCATAAACAAATTTTGTCCCTTTTGGTTAGCTCTGTCCTTTAAAAAGGTGTAGTAGGCTAGTTTTCTAACTCTTTTATATCATATGGAACTCTTTTTGTGTGGTGAAATAAAAGAAATCTTGGGAAAAGGAAACACAGATATGTCAAGCAAATATTAACAGGTATTAACAAGCAAGAATCATTCATTCATCAACCTTTATTATAAAAGCCACTAAGAGAAGGCTAGGGCTTTCTTCCCCCCCCAGCCCCCATCCCCATATCAGTTTTTTCTAGGTATGCCTCTTATTTTTTTCTTTTTTGTTTCAGCAATATAAAAACATTAGACTGCTCTTTCTCAACTGGTGCTGTTTCTTAACCGTGCAACAGATTTTCTCATTTCCTTTTTGCCGAAAAGAGTGGACACAGATCAGTGGAGAGAATGGAAGATAAAGTGTTTGTGTCTCCATGTATGCGTAGATAGTTGTGTGTGTGGAGATAGTGTTGATTGGAGTGGACAATGAATTTAATGGGGGAAAGATGGATTACCATTGACATTCCCTATTCTCTATACATACTGACAAAATGTGTCACAGAATAAGAAAAAACAAACCCAAATTAGAAAACACATAGTTTTTAATATTTCCAGCATTTCTGAAGCAGTAAGACCCTTTCAACTTATTAAAACTTGACTGTTAGGGTTTAGGGAGAACCAGTAAATAACACCTCTTTATTAGCCTATCTGAGTTTGGAATTAGTAGAAAAAAAGACATAGACTCAGACAAATGGGCCTTCAAAACATCAGCTTTAATACTGATGAAATCTGGACTGAAAGATGTGCCTTGGCTGCAGTGAGCCTCCTAATACTTCATCTGAATTAAATTTATCCAGCTAGTTACTGGCACAGGAAGGCCTTTCCTGTGAGGATGGGGGACAGATGGATACAGGGAAAACTTACCCTCATATTAGGAAAGCAGAAAGATCTTCTCTGCTGTAGGCAGCAATGTTTGTCACCAAATTGCAACCCCACAGGTGAAGATGAATAAAGGGGCAGAGAGAAGTTAGGAATGTTCCTCCTTTCTGCCCCTCCCCCCAAACTAGAAGACTACAGAATAAGAGTGACCCTTTTCCTCAGCACTGCCATGTAAATCTTCTTTATATAGTCGAGTGCTACCTCTAGAATTCAGAAAGAAAGAATTGTGCTCTCTTTCATGTGTGGGTACTTGAACATGGTTTATTTTGCTAAGAAGCCTTTAGTGTTAATTTAAATTTAAGAATTTGATTATCCTGGGGGATAGAATAAAGGGAAGAGTATGTGTGTTGGGTTGGGGAAGGTATGGTATGGAGTGGAGTGTCTGCCTGTCTTCTGTTTGAGAAGGTGATAAAGAGGAACCTAGTCTCACACATTTATTTTCATTGGGACCTCTACTTCACCAGTCCCCTGAAAATGGGTTTAGGGGGACAAGGAATGGTGCATGAGAAGAATGACAGAGAGTGACACATTTTTGGCCTACTTATGTACTTGTTCATCGTGTTTTTCTCTTTAAGATTTAATGAAGAGGTGATTCTCTTCCTAGGCTAACTGGTAGAAGAAGCCCAGGTGATCTGTAATGTTGTTTTACTGCAATTTCATATATTTGTAATAATATTTAAAAATTACTTTTCTTACAGATATATGCCATTTAGGTGCATTATAAATAGTTTTCTGTGACAGTGGATATTATAAATAGTTTTCATGACAGGGAATAACCTGAAAACCCAATCCAAAATTTCTTAGTAGCATAAGAAAATAATGTGGAACATTATCTGATGGCCTTTTTTAGTAATTGGATACCCATGGGCTCATATTTATTTTATGGAAATTTCTTATAGTAACCAAAGTTTGTTGGAAATTTAAGTATTTTGCTTTTTTTTTAAATGATTTAATGAGAATTTAAACTTCATTCTGAACTTATGATGATTGCAATATTGTACTATACTACATGTTAGAACCAGGCTTTTTATTGTGGAGCTTATTTTTTTTATTTTGCTTTTTTTTCTTTTTATCCCTGCCAGTCATAGCAAGATTCTTCAGAAACTACAGCCATTGAAAGACCTACTGTTGTTTGGTTTAAGAAGTTAGTATTCCTTGACCTTAATTTTGGAAGTCTAAAATATTCTTATAAATTAATTTTACACATAAGCACATACACACATCTTAACAGGTTTTTTTGTGATGCAAGATTATTTCTAACAGTCAAAGATTCATGTATATTTGGCATTTTGGCTGTGATTTATAGAGTTCTATAACTTACAGAGGTCTGATGTTTAGTATTAATATGAATAGCTTGTAGTTTTTCATATGAGAATGTGTTTGGTAGGGATTACAATATCTGATTGTAAGAAAGAGTAGAGAGTAGAGACATAATCACCCCAAAAAGGTGCCTTGTAAAAAACTCTACATATGGGGAATTTTCTGATCTGTGGTTATTACTGTTCTTTGGTACAACTGCTTCTTACACTTGTGGTCTCCACATTCTGCTGCTATGTCTGGATTCTCTGTGAGGTCATATTATTTGGAGCTGTGTTTCACTGAATTTGAAAAAAAAAATGCTTATGCCCGTCTATTTTATGGTTATCCTGCCTTAATTATATATATAACTCTGCATTCCTTATATAGAGAATAAAATGTTATTATTTTCCCCTTAAAAGCACTATCTTGTTCACATATTGCTATGAGGAGACAAGCAATTTATGGGCTTTTCGATTTGGAATAATTAAGATTGTAAAGATCTGATTCTGGTCAGTGGTCAGAGTTGGTGGTAGCTGTAAAAAACAAACAAACAAACAAAGCTGGTTGTTCATTATAGGCTCTCCTTCCCCGACCACTCCTACCCCAAGAGCTGATTGTTAGTATGAAAGCTTTATCTAGCAACTACCTCAATATGATGATCAGTTGATACGGGCATGGAGATAAGTAAAATGCTTGATCTATGTACGGACCTTTTTTAGATTTTCAGTGATAGGCACTTTCTTCCTTGGTTATATATTGACTCTTTTGCAATAAGTATTCTTGTATATACCTGTCCTAGACAAAACAATATACATATATATATATATTATAGCAATGGAAGATCAGTAGGTGCCATTTTATTACCAACTAGTTATTACTGAAAATAATTAAATAATATTTACCCAAAAGATTGTATTGCTTAATCCTTTACATATTCCATTCAAGCTTTCTTTATTTTATTCTCAAGTTCTTGGCTTTTAGTGTCATTTTTTAGCTTATTCAAAGCTAAAATATTTACCTTTTATTTATAGCTGTCATTTTCTTTTTAATACGTTTATCTCCCTAGTATCTCTTGATAATTCTACTACTTCTATATTCCTAGATATTCTTGAGTCTTATTAGTCTACTAGTCAGTAAAATAAGCAGTAGAAATAATTTTGTTTGAAAGTATTTTGTATTTGTTTTGGGAAGAAACTACTTTAAAAATTATTATTAAGTATTTCCCTGGTTACCAAAAACACAATTCACGTAATTTTTCTGTGTTTCAGAAACCTTTTTCCAAAAAGGACAAAGGAACTCAAATCAGTTGTCCATAGTGCCCCTGGTTGGAAATTATTTGGTAAAGTCCCTCCCAGAGAGAATCTTCAGAAAACTTCTAAAATTATTCAACAGGTAAGTACTAATATAGCCATGTGATCTGTCTTAGCTTTTAAAATATTCTTTTCTTGATAATTAACCATGTCCCGCTTTCATACTTATTTTTCTACATAAAAGTTTTGGGATTATAGATATTTTTAGTAACTTTATATTTTTAAAATACGACACATTTTCAATTATCTTTTGTGGTTGTGAAAGTTCTATAAAGTAACGGAACATTAATTTTGTTTCCTAGGTACTCCTTGGGTAGCATCTTTGTTGTTGTTAGCTAACTACTCTACCACATACTTTGCCCATTGAACATGGTAGCATTTGCCAGTGGCACCGATTTTATGGATATAGGTAGTTGTGAACTTAAGAAACAGTAAAAAGCAAAAACTGAGAATTTGAGGTTGAACTCTTTCCTTGGTTACTGTTCTGGTATTCCGCCTAAACCAAGAACTTTATGAGATGGGTGGGTGTATAATGTTTCTAGTAACTTAGGAGCCAGTTATTTTAATATCTGTATTAATATTCATATTCTTGAGTTCTTAAGAATTTCGGATCTTATTTGATTCCTGAATGCGTGCTCCTCACTACCAGGAGATCAGTGAGACTGAAAAGCAGTGAGACTGGATCAATTTGTAGCATTTTTAAGTTAAGAGAAGGTGTTGCTCAGGAGACATAAAAGAAATTTCCTATTTCTCTCCACAGTTGTAGTTTATCAGATTTAACACAACCAGCATTTAAAAAAAATAATTGCATCAAGGCAATAATTGTCATTGAAATTGGAAAAATATCTTCCTTTAAAGTATTTAATAGTGTTCTTTTTACTGCTCCCAAGTAATATAAGAAAATACTTTTTAGATTTTAAAAAATATTTGTTATAGTTAATTTTATTTACAAGTAATTAAAGTACTGACTAGTTTAAATAGCTACTGGGACTTAAAATTATGCTGTGTGCTTGGGTACCCCATGTGCTGCATCTAATGCACAGCACGAACCATGGCAAACTCAGTGCTACTCTGCATCTGTCGGATATGGTGGAGACTGGTAGCTTGAGGTAGTACACAATTTCAACATTAAATGGCACTGTATTCTTTTCTCTGGTAACATATCTTTGTGAATCTGGTTTTTCTGAGGTTGCTCTGATAAAAATCAGATGCTGTGCAAAAATTAGTGTGGAAAGGAAATGAAGGTGATGGTGTTCAATGCAATTTCAAGTTTTGTGAAATAACACAATGCGCAACAGGCATACACTGTCCATTTCACAAAAGCGTACAATCAGTTGTTATTTAATTAGTAGCTAATTTAAGAATGAAATAAAACTTTTCTTTCAATTTATGTATATTATTTTTTCAAACGGCTACTAACTGTTAGGACACAAATCCTATTAAATCATTGGACATAACTGCTGTTGTTATTAAACAGAATGATTAAGTATTTTTGTTGGTTTTGGAGGGCACCATGAAAAAGTTACTGTGACATTAAGGACACTGTTAATCAAGAAAGTGTGGGAACTTTTGCTATCTCTACATCTTAAGTTTTAACCTTTTTTTTTTTTTTTTTTTTTTTTTTTGGTAAAGTCTGAAAGTAACTTCTCTTGTCTAGAGTTTTCCAGAAGACCAAGTTCGCCCTCTAGAGGCAAAACAGTGGTCTTGCTATTGAAGGTTTGTATTCCTACTTTATGGTAGTTTACCTTAAATATGCATGTGCATACACTTTTATATCTTTATGTAAACTAACATTCTGCAGTATTTTATTAAAGTAGGTGTTTAAATTACTGGGTGGATAATTATCTGTTTATTGATACACTATATGCCTTTAATCTGCTCTTTTTATTTGGAAAGCCACATTCTCTCTCTTTTTTATATATATTGTGTGAAAATTTGATGACCGGTCAAGGAAAGAACAACTTATTTTCATATGGCAAGAGGGAGTGGAGTTGAAATGCAGTTGCTGTCCTCTATATCCCCTTTTATAAATGATTTCTATCAGCTACTGCTCTTAATATTTGAGCTTTCTAGTTGTACTACTGTGTATGTTGGTGGCTTTTTCATGGTTTCCTCTGTGTTCTGGGAGGTGTGATGGATGGTGAAGCCATTGTTCCACTGACCCTTTTCCACCCTAAAAATATGTATCTCTTTCATCATGTGATGGGATGTCTCTGCCTCTCTTTTTCTGCTTTCTCTTTCCCTACTTCTGTGTGTGTCCTCCACTCTCTGTTTGTCTAACCTTCCTCTTCCCTGCAATTGTCATTTTCAAGGTGGGCATGATATTCTTTTATTAGTAATAGTAAATTTCCAACTTTGTGTTTCTTTACCCACTTGAAGACATTTTTTCCCACAGGTCTGACTTTTAAACTCTCTAAAACATTATGAATATAAAATGCACTCCTTTCAAAAAGATGTTATCTGTTTGAGATCACAAGTCAAAAATGAAAATATTACCAGTCTTGAAGAATGTTAGGCCATATCTGTCATATTTTAGGACAGGATCTCAAACTATTAAGGCTATAGAAAATGAAGATAGCTAGTAATTCCCATGTAAAACTGCCTGAAAAAATGAACAGTACTAAAAGTACTAAGGAAAAATAAATTCCTTTGCACTTTCTAAAGATGCCTTACTCTTAAGTGGCAAAACAGCAAGATGTATTAAATTAGAGTAGTAGTATTATTTCATAGGATAATTATTTTTTTAAAGCAGATATTCAGAAAGGAGTTGCCATATTATTGAGTGTAATTAGATTATCATGCTAAAAATTTTTTAGCAGAGTATAATCTATAAGATTATAAACTAAGTAGAGAGAGTAAGGTTTGCTTTACAAACTTTTTTCTCTGTTGTTAATAACACAAATAACATGATTATATTCTGTCTATAAAATATAGAACATAGGAAGTGTCTCATTTCACTTTCCCTTCTCATTTTTAGGCCTTTAAAAGTTTTCTGTTTGTGTGGAAAACATGTATAATTATTTTCACATGCGTATATTTTTACATATATGGTGTTACATATATTTTTCTATAGCTTGTTTCAAAACCAAAATGTCACCATTTATATGTACATTTTTTCGTTTTGCCTTATTTATCTTTACATGTTTTACACCTTTAGCTTTTCAGAGATGCATGAAGTTCATAAGTGAAAGATACTTATAGGTTAAATATTTTTTAAAATTTTTATTCTTATAGTAAATTTTACTAAAATTCTGATCAATTTTAGTACTCTCCATGTTAACAAAGAAACATAAAAATCATTTTAGGATAAGAGCAAAGTCAGACTGATTCAAGTTTGGCATTTAACTTGACTATTCCCAAATCACATGAATATTCATAATATTCTTTTTTGAGGATTATCACATGTGTTCTCTTGCAGGTGTGAAATTCCTGCTTGTGGCCTTTTGAACCAGTTGGTGAGCCATGTTAAAAATTGCATTTATTAATTGTAAATAGTATTTCAGTTATACTTTAGTTCAACTGACCTAAATTTTTGTTTTTTCTAAATTAATAGGCTAAGCTAGAAAGCAGCTACATAGTTTGTCTTATGACTTCCAAACTGCAAGTGAGAATGATTACAAATGAGCCATCTAGTATAATTTTATACTAGATTGAATATACCCTATTTATGTCAATTGACAATCTTTCCTTAGAAAGTAATCTTTTTTTTTTTTTGGCCAGGCATTGTTTTTTATTGGCATCTTTAGTAAGAAAATGAGATTGTAGTACTTAGATGATGTTTCAGTTTTTTCCCATAACTCATGTCTTTTTCTGAATGAAATTTTAGTTGCATGGTTAAATCACTTTCATGCAACTTTTGACTGGCAAGGGAAAAAAGGGTTAAGACACTGACTGACTTCTTAAATCTTAGCGCTTCAAATTGTCTAAAGGTAGAATAGGTCCCTCTTCTCAGTTTAAGCCTTTGCTTTTAAAACTTTTTACTGCAGGAATAATAACATTATTAGAAGGACTAGAATACATGTGTTTTGTTAGCAGTAGCTAAATATATAACATTTTGAAAGTGTTAGAGCTTAATTTTCTGGTTACTAACTTCATTGGTATGTGTAGCATTAGAACATTTGAGAACAGTTCATTGGTTTTAATTAAGCTTAAATATAAATAACTTTGGTGTAAAATTTGACTGAGTACTGCAAAAATTAACTACTTCCTTCACTGTTGTTAAACTTGTGGAGGGGCTGGACTATGTCCTAATTTATTTTTGAAAAGTCCTTAAATTTGTTACACCCTTGCAAGTTTTCATCTTTATTTACCTAATGTATTGTCACCTTAAAAAGGCAGTGCATAACTACCTTTTCAGGTGAATGTGTGTTCTTTATTTATAGTTAATGATAAATTATGTCTTTTCTGTGTGAGAATAAATTGGTTTTATAAAAGTTAATTTGTCTGGTCTGAAGATTGAGGGAGGAATTCATAATAGTTCTGGGCCTGAGCTTCAGGGAGAGGGAAGAAGAATGAGCTTTAAGAGAGAAGCTTAAATTAGTTAAAGAAAACTAAAAGAATAAAAAAAGTTCTCAAATTGAACAGTTTAGGATTTGAGGGAACATTTTTCCCCTATTATTAGAGACAGACTTGGAAAGGGGTTGCAGTTTGAAAATACTCTGCCTACCATTATTTGATTCCATAAATACAGTTTGAATATCATAGTTATAGTAAAAGTTGTATTCATTTTATCTTTATGTCAGACTTCAAATTAGACTAAACAAACAAAATTGTGCTAAGAAGTTTGCCAAAATAAAGTACTCCTATATGCCAGAGGGTGATGAAATGTTTCACCCCAAGGTTTCAATTAAGCTTGAATTATGGGGTAAGTTTTTATCTCTCATAATTCATAGATTCTGGAATAAAATTTAGAATTAATAATGACACCATAATTGCCTTAACCCTCTCTACTGCAAGCATTGAGCCAAGTCGCATAAAAGAACCTCTTTATCTTAAGCAGACAGGGTCTTAAAGTGGTAGAGATGCCCCTATGGGGAGTTTCTTTCATTTCTGAAATATTTTTCTGGATGTCTATAAACTGTTCACAGTATATAGAAATACGAGAATTTAGTTATTAATTGTGAGTTTAACATTAACCCTTAAAGAGGATTATTCTCACTGTCCACTGAAACTAAAAGTCGAGTCAGAGGTAAAGACAGAGGGAAAAAGGGAGGGAGCGGCGGGGAGAGAGAGAGAGAGAGAGAAAAAGTGTGTGTGTGTGTGTGTGTGTGTGTGTGTGTGTGTGTGTGTGTGTGTGTGTGTATCAGGCTATTTGGTTTTAATATTGCTTTTGGAAGAGAAGCTCCTATTCTATTCTTTATTCTCCTCAGTTCCTGTATTTTACTTCTTTAAGAAGCTGTTTAAGGACTCCCGCCACCCTTCCTTTGAACCAATAGTCTGATCTTGTCTCACATTTTCCTCCTAGTACACTGCTCTAGTTGAGCCCTTTAAGCTACAGAGCCCAAGGCATCAGAGTGTGGTAGAATTCCGTTCTGCCACCAACTCATCATTTGGCATCATATCAGCAAACTCTAAGCCTTTCTCTAGCAGAAATTGAAGGATAAAATTCTTGATTCAATCCTAGATTCTTCTCTAAAATTGTCTGGCTGTCATTTCAATGAATGCATACTTTATTCAACATACATTTACTGTGTGTAATACAATAGTAATGGTTCAGGTTCTTGGGATATAAATAAATGAGCCTAGCCTTTGAATTATTCTAGTATAACTGTGGTGGTTGGTGGGGTGGAGGAGACAGAGAGGCTTATACATAATTTTGATCTAGTTTGGTGAGTGCTGTGGTTGAATTGTGAACAAAGTATGAGAGTACAGATTAATGAAAGCATAGAAAAATGATTAATTCTGCTCAGAGATCACATGCAAGTCATATATTCTGAAGTGTACTAGTGGGAGTTCACTAGGTAGACAAGATAGGGAAAACCATTCTAGAAGGAGAAAATTGAATGAGCAAACCAAGAATGCATAAGACTTGTTTAGTTAGTAGGCCAATATATCAGGAATGTAGGGTAGATGGTGAAGGATCATTAGTCACAAGGTAAGAGAGTTGGATTTTATTAAGGTACTGAGACATTAAATTCATATATTAGAAAAGTAGTTTTGGAGGCATTATAGAAGTTAAGTTAGAAATGTGCAAATGAAGAATTTAAGATTTATTATAGTTGTCTGTGAATCTGGTTCCTAAACACAGTGGATTGCCTAGGGAATGTGTTAAGAATGTAGATCCCTTGGCCACATACATTGAGTTCTTACTGTTGATTTTGTGTTTTTCAGTTCTTGTGTTTCTAGTTGGTTCTTTTTTTCAAATCTGCTATATCACTTTTTACACTTTACAGTTCCCCGCTGAAATTTCAAGCTTGACCTTTATCTCCTTAAAACATAGTAAGTATAGTTGTTTCATAGCCTGTGTCTTATTATTCATGTCTGGAAATTTGTAGGTCTGTTTATATTGAATATTGTTCTGATAGTTCTTGTTAGCAGATGCTATTTTATCTCAGTATGTGCGTAGGTACCTTTGCTTGGGTGCTGGATATAATATTTAAAACATTACATGTAGAAAACAGTTTGAAGGCTAAGGCGATGCCATCCTTCAGAGATTTGAATTTATGTCTCAGGTTCTTGGTGGCACTAGTTATATAGTTTTCTTCATCCATCCAGATGAGGGAAAGCTCAGATGCAGTCTGTTTTGGCCTTTTTTCTTGGAAAGGGATTGTAAAAACGTTGTAAAGTTTTTTGATTGTTTAACCAACTTTGCATTTCTGTTAGTTACAGTTAGTCACAGTTATTCTCTATTTTGCTAAATTCAATTTGTATGTGTGTGTGTGTTTAAATTAATAAACTTTATTTTTTAGAGAAGTTCTGGATTTACAACAAAATTGAGCAGAAAGTACAGAGAATTTCTGTATACTCCCCTGTTCCCACATACACATAACCTCCTCAACTGTTGACATCTTGCATCACAGTGTGGTGCGTTTGTTACAGTCGATGCACCTACACTGACACATCATCACTCGAAGTCCATAGTTTACATTAAGGTTCACTCTGTGCTGTACATTCTATGGGTTTTGACAAATGTAAAATGACATGTGTCTACCATTAACAGCATTGTACAGAGTCATTTCATCGCCCTAAAAATCTCTCTGCTCTGTCTGTTCATCCTTCCTTATCCCGTTAATCCTTGGTAACTATCTTTTTACTGACGCTATAGTTTTGCCTTTTCCAGAATGTCATATATAGTTGAAATTATACAGTATTCAGCCTTTTCAGATTGATTTCTTTCACTTAGGAATGTGCATTTAGGTTTCCTTCATGTCTTTTCATGGCTCGAAAGCATTTCTTTTTAGTGTTGAATACTATTTTATTATCTGGATGTACCATAGTTTGTTTATTTATTCACACCATGAAGTACATTTTGGTTGCTTACAAGTTTTGGCAATAGTGAATAAAGCTGTTACAAACACCCATGTGCAGGTTTTCATTTCATTTGGGTAAATACCAAGGAGCCTGATTGCTGGATTGTCTGGTAATCACATGTTTAATTTTATAAGAAACAGCCAAACTGTTTTCCAAAGTGGCTGTATCATTTTGCATTCCCACTAGCAATGAATGAGAAGTTCCTATTTATTGTTCATCCTTGCCAACATTCAGTGTTGTCAGTGTTTTGGATTTTGACCATTCTAATAGGTGTGTAATGGTATCTTAATTAATTAAATTAAACATCTTAAAAATGTTTTAATTTGTAATTCCCTATTAACATATAATGTTTAGAACACCTTTTCATATGTTTCATATGTTTCCTTGCCATTTGTATGTCTTTAGTGAGATGTCTCTTCAGATCTTTGGCCATTTTTTAATTGGGTTGTTAATTTTCTTAAAACAGTAAGAATAGAACTCAAGAGTTCTTTGTATACTTTTTAATAGTTCTTTATCAAATGTATCTTTTGCAAATATTTCCTCCCTGATTGTGACTTGTTTTTTTATTCTCTTCACAGTCTTTCACAGAGCAGAAGTTTTTAATTTTAATAAAGTCATACTTCTCAATTATTTTTGATTGTGCCTTTGGTGTTATATCTAAATAGCCATCATCATACCCAAGGTCATCTAGGTTTTTTCCTATCTTCTAGGAGTTTTATAGTTTTTCATTTTACATTTAGACCTATGGAATTAATTTTTATGAAGAGCATAAAGTCTGTGTCTATTTTTGTTTTACATGTGGATGTCCAGTTATTCAGCAACATTTACTGAAAAGACTGTCTTTGCTTCATTGTATTTTCTTTGCTCCTTTTTCAAAGATCATTTGACTATATTTATGTGGGTCCATTCCTGGGCTCTCTATTCTGTTCCATTGATCTGTTTGTCTTTTCCTTTGTCAATATCACGTTGTCTTGATTACTGTAGCTTTATATAGTAAGTCTTGAAGCCAGGTAGTATTAGTCCTCCAACGTTATTCTTCTTCTTCACTGTTTGCTATTCTGGGTCTTTTGCCTCTACATAGAAACTTTAGATTTACTTTGTCAGTATCCACAAAATAACTTCCTGGGATTTTGGTTGGGATTGTTTTGAATCTATAAATTTAAGAATTGACATGTTGACAATACTGACTCTTCTACACAGGAATATGGAATCTCTCTTCATTTATTTAGTTCTTTGATATCTTTCATTAGACTTTTATAATTTTCCTTATATAGATCTCGTATGTATTTTATTAGATTTATATCTAAGAATTTCATTATTTTGGATACTAATGTATATGTTAATATGTTTTAAATTTCAAATTCCATGTTCATTGTTGATTTATAGGAAAGTGATTGACTTGCCTTGTATCCTACAACCTTGCTATAATCATTAGTTCCAGGAGTTTTTTGTCTGTTCTTTTGGATTTTCTACGTAGATGAATATGGCATCTGCAAACAAAGGCAGTTTTATTTCTTCCTTCCCAGTCAGTATACCTTTTGTTTCCTTTTCTTGTCTTATTTTATTAGCTGAGACTTTTTATATGATATTAATAAGCAGTGATAGGAGGGGACATCCTTACTTTGTTCTTCATCTTAGCAAGAAAATTTTGAGCTTTTCACCACTGTATATGATAGTAACTACAGATTTTTTATAGATGTTGTTTATCAAGTTGAGAAAATACCCTCCTATTCCTAGTTAGTGAGAATTTTTGTCATGAATGGGTGTTGAATTTTGTTAAAAGCTTTTTTTGTATCTATTAATATGATCTTGTGATTTTTCTTTTTTAGTCTGTTGATGTGTGATGGGTTATATTAATTGGCTTTCGAATGTTGAGCCACCTTTGCATACCTGGGATAAGTTCCCCTTGGTCATGGGTATATAATCCTTTTTCTTCGTTGTTGGATTCCATTTGCTAATATACTTCGTTGAGGTTATTTGCATCTGTGTTCATGTGAGATATTGGTCTGTAGTATTTTTTGTAATGTCTTTGGCTGTTTTGATATTAAGGTAATGCTGTCCTCATAGATGAAATTAGGAAATATTCTCTCTGCTTCTGTCTTCTGAAAGAGATTGTAGAGAATTGATATCATTTCTTATTTGGTAGAATTAAACAATGAATCCGTCTGAGCCAGGCACTCTTGAAAAGACTGTATTCTGCAGTTGTTGGGTAAGTATTGTATAAATGTCAGTTAGGTTATGTTAGATGATAGCGTTGTTCAAGTCTTGTATAATTTTGCTGGTTTTCTGCCTACTTATTTTATTAATTACTTAGATAGAAGTAATAACTATTACTATAACTATTACTATTACTATTCTTTACTATTATCTACTTGGCTTTTTCTCCTTTTGCTCCACATGTTTTGAAGCTTTGTTTTCTTGATGAATTGACTTCTTTACCATTAATGTAATGTCTGTTTTTGCTCTGGTAATAGTTCTTATTATGACGTTTTTGTCTGACTTTAATTTAGCCATTGCAGCTTGCTTTTAATTAGTGTTTGCATGATAATTTGTTTTTTCATCCTTTAATGTTCTATCGGTCTTTGTATTCAAAGTGGATTTCTTGTATACAACATTTATTTGAATCTTTTGATGGAGTCCGATACCCTGTGCTTTTTAAAGTGAGTGTCATTTAATGTCATTATCAATGTGACTCAGTTTAAATTTACCATCTTGCTATTTCTTTTTAAATTGTTCCATTTGGTATTTATTTATTTCCTTTTCCTGCCTTCTTTTGATTAAATTGGTATTTTTAGTACTCCATTTTATCTCTACTATTAGCTTATTAGAGATACCTTTGTTTTAGTTTTTCAGTGGTTTCTCTTGGTCAACAATTCTCAAACATTTTAGCAGCACAACTTTTTTGGATTCTTAGTTATTAAGAACCTCGAAGAATTTTAGTTTATGGTGTTTATCAATCATTGCTAAACCCAAAATTGAAATGTTGACATTTTTATTAATTCATTCAAAACAACAATAATAAAGTCATTACATGTTAATGCAAGTAACATTTACATTAACTCTATTTTAAAAACTATTTTAAAAAACTGGTGGGAATAGTGGCATTGTTTTACCATTTTGCAGATCTCTAATGTTTGGCTTAACAAAAGAAAACTGGATTATCATATCTATTCCTGCATTCAGTTTCTCGCTATGTTGTTTTAAGTGTGTGAAGAAAATCTGGCTTCACAAAGATATGTAGATAGTAAAGAGAAGAAGTTTTAATAGACTTTTTAGATAATTGTGGATATTCTTATTTGGTTCTATTCCAGCACCGGGTCTTCTTAGGTGGTCTCCCATCCAAGCACTAACCAGGCCCGACCCTGCTCAGCTTCCGAGATCATATAGGGATCAGGCTTGTTCAGGGTAGCATGGCTGTAGACAAGCGGTAGTGTCTTAAAGGGAAGTTGTACTGTGGAATCGGAAATCATATAACTGTTTCTTTTTTTTTTTAATTGAAGAAATGATTTAAATTTTTTCCCCCGCCTACCTCCCTGCTCCCCGCTCTGGTAGTCACTAGTCCATTGTCTATGTCCATGAGACTCTGTTTGTCCTGTTCATTTGTTGCTTTTAGATTTGTATTCCACATATAAATTATATCATGTGATTTTCAACGTTTTCTGTCTGGTTTATTTTGCTTCATATGATTATTTCAAGATCCATCCGTGTTGTTGCAAATGGTAGTATTTCATCTTTTCTTGTGGCTGAGTAATATTCCATTGTATATATGTACTACAGCTTCTTTAGCCAATCATCTATCATAGGACACTTCCATTGCTTCCATGCCCTGGCCACCATGCATAATGCTGCTATGAACATCGGTGTGCAAATATCTTTTCGGATATGGGTTTTCAAGGCTTTGACAATTTGAGGTCTTTTTGTGCTTCCATAGATATCCGATGAGTTTTTGTTTTATTTCTTTAAAAAATGCCGATGGGATTTTGATGAGGATTGCATTAAATCTATATAATGCTTTAGGTAATATGATCATTTTAACTATGTTGATTCTTTCCATCCAAGAACACGGAATATCTTTCCATTTCTTTGTATCTTCTTCGATTTCTTTTAATAGGGTCTTATAGTTTTCATTATATAGGTCCTTCACATGTTTCATTAGATTTATTCCTAGGTATTTTATTCTTTTTGTTGCAATTGCAAAAAGAATTATTTTTTTGACTAATTTTTCTGGCACTTCATTATTAGAATATAGGAATGCTATGGATTTTTGAACACTGATTTTGTATCCAGCAACTTTACTGTATCTGCTTATTGTTTCTAATAGTGTTCTTGTGGAGTCTTTGGAGTTTTCTATATAGAAAATCACGTCATCTGCAAATAGTGAGTTTGACTTCTTTGTTTCCTATTTGGATGCCTTTTATATCTTTCTCTTCCCTGATTGTACTCGCTACGACCTCCAAATGTTATATTGAATAACAGTGGCGATAGTGGACAGCCTTGCCTCGTTCCTGATCTTAGAGGGAAGATTTTTAGTTTTTCACCATTTAAGTAAAATGTTGGCTGAGAGCTTGTTATATATGACCTTTATTATATTAAGGTATTTTCCTTCTATACCGATTTTGTTAAGTGTTTTGATCATAAATGGGTGCTGAATCTTCTCGAAGGCATTTTTTGCATCTATTGATATGATCATATGATTCTTATTTTTTAATTTGTTTATGTGTATCACATTAATCAATTTGCATATATTGAACCATCCCTGTGCCTCTGGGATGAAGCCTGATTGTGGTGTATAATCTTTTTAATATGTTGCTATATTCGGTTCGCTCGTATCTTATTTAGGATTTCTGCATCTGTGTTCATGAGAGATATTGGTCTGTAGTTTTTTTTGTGTGCGTGTGTTATCTTTACCAGGTTTTGGTATCAGGGTGATATCGGCCTCATAAAATAAGTTGGGAAGTGTTGCCTCCTCTTCGATTTTTTGGAAGAGTTTGAGAATGGGTATTAAATCTTATTTGAATGTTCAGTAGAATTCACTGGTGAAGCCATCTGGTCCTGGACTTTTACTTTTTGGTAGTTTTTTGATGATTGTTTCAATTTCCATATTGCTGATCAGCCTATTTAGATTTTCCCGTTCTTGATTCAGTCTAGGAAGGTTGTAATTTTCTAAGTACTGGTCCATTTCTTCTAGGTTATTAAATTTGTTATTATATACTTTGTCATAGTATTCTTGTATAATCCTTTGTGTTTCTGCAGTGTCTGTCGTAATATACCCTCTTTCATCTCTGATGTTAGTACCACTATTCTCACTTTTCTCTGAATGCCATTTGCTTGAAATACCATTTTCCACCCTTTCACTTTGAGTCTATATTTTTCTTTGGAGCTGAGATATGTCTCCTGGAGGCAGAATATGGTTTTGCTTTTGGGTTTTGCTTTTTGATCCAATTTGCAACTCTGTGCGTTTTTATTGGTGAGTTCAGTCCATTTGCATTTAGGGTGATTATTGAACTATGAGGTCTTCTTATAGCCATTTTATCTTTTTGCTTTCTGGTAGCTTGGTGTTTCCATTGCTTCCTTGTCCTTGTGTTTCTATGTTCTTTATTTTGGTCAGCTTTTGTGGGTTTTCCTTCTGATCCTTCTTGTTTTATGTTATATACTTCGGTTCTGAATATTTGGCGTGGGGTTACCATTATGAATATGTAAAGGATACACACACACACACACACACACACACACACACACACACACACACACACACACACACACACACATATATATTCTTAATGCCTTTATCTCCATTCCACTTTGCAAATTTGGATCTTTGAATCCTCCCCTTTTCAGTCATTGTTATCTCAGTTTGTTCCTATGTATGCTGAACGTTTATTACTATCTTGCTATAGCAATTCTCTTAATGTTTAAGCTTGTAATGCCCTGTTCTTAGTAAGGGTTACACTCTTTTGCTTCTATTTGCCTGATAGTCACCTTACTCCTTATTATGTATTATGTTTTTTGTCATTTTGTTTTCGGGGAGCTGACCCTTTCAGTATTTCTTGTAGTGCAGGCCTCGTAATGGAGAACTCTCTCAATTTTTGTATGTCTGGAAAGGTCTTTATTTCTCCTTCATATCTAAAGGAGAACTTAGCTGGATACATTATTCTTGGCTGGTAGTTCCTTTTTTTTAATAGTTTGAATATTTGATATCACTCCTTTCTGGCTTGTAAGGTTTGTGCTGAGAAGTTCGATGATTATCTAATGGGTTTTCCCTTAGTGATTATGATCTTCTTTTCCCTAGCTGCCCTGAGAATTCTGTGTTTGTTGTTGATTTTTGATAATTTTAATACAATGTGTCTTGGAGAGGGCCTTTTTGGGTTGAGATAATTGGGTGTTCTTTTGACTTCTTGAATTCCAAGCCCCAGCTTGTTCCTTAGATTTGGGAAATTCCCATCAAGTATTTGTCTGAAAATGCTTTCTAATCCTTTCTTCTTTTCTCCCCTTTGAGAATTCCTTTTATTCTTATGCTTTCTCTCCTGATGGTATCAGCTACTTTTTGTAATTTCTCTTTCATTATTTTTCATTCTTCGGCTTCTCCCTTCTTCCTTCTGATTTATTTCTAGATTTCTATCTTCGATATCATTGCTCCTTTTCTCCATTTGGTCGACTCTGTTTCCCAAGCTTGCTATGTCATTCTTCATCTCCAGAAGTTCTATATGATTCTTTTGGAGGGTTTCAATCTCCTTGCTCTGCTCATCTAGGTGTTATTTCAATTCCTGAAATTGTTGATATGATTTGTTTCAGATCTCACTGAGTTTTTTCAGAAGTATCATCCTGAATTCTCTGTCATTTAAGTCACATATTCCTATGTCTGTAAGCTTATTTACTGGAGATTTTTCTCTTTCTTGTCACCTTGGTTGTTCATGGTGTTTAATGGACTGTTTCCCCGCCTGGGCATTAATGGAAATGTATCCTGTATTTTTTTTTTTCCAGAAAGAAGATTTATTATATAATGGTCCATAGCCTGTTGTAAATAAGGTGTTTTTGCTTTGGTTTCCAGTAAATGGCGTCTATGCCTCTTGGATCTCTCCTTTATATAAAAAAGTCTTAATAATGTCTTTTTCTTTCCTTATAGATGTTTAATCACGCTCACTACCCTCAGTCTCAGTTCCTGTCAATGTTAGCGACAGTTTTGGTAGCGTTTGCTCAGATTCCTCTGGGGATCCACAGTGTTCCGTCTTGGTGGGTATGGGGGGAGGAGTCCTCTGGGTTGAGGGATCGGAGCTGTGGCTCAGCCTCGGTTTTGCAACCACAGCTGATAAAAATCAACTGTTTTTCTGCCTTCCCACTTCTCTGTTTTCTGCCCTGATGACTGGGCACTGCTCCTGGCCTCGCGGAGCACTCCCAGTCAGAACTGTTAAGGGAAATGGCTGCATCTTCTCCCTCCCTATTCTCCTACAGGGAACCTGTGAGAGGGAGATTCTTTGTTTCTCCCAGTTTACCACCTGACACCTGAGGTTCTGATTTGTGATAGCTTTTATGCGCAGATCCCATGCTCAGATGTGCTGGTGTGCAGTTTGGGTGCAGTTTGGGTGTTTTTTGTTGAGTTTTAGATGTCAGCTTATTGTTGTTTTAAGGGGAGAGATCCAGAGACATCTCTCAGTCCACCATGTTTCTGACATCACTACACCCAGTTTTTCTTTTAAGTAAAAATAATGTTCATGATCAAAAGCGTTTGTTCAGTTCACTACTCAATAATTGCACAGATGCTTTTTCTCTAGTCAACTGTTGTACTTTGGTGTGTAATAGAAGTTCTTTATGTATTATACTTCTTCTTTCATCCATCATATAGAATAGATATAAAGAGATATATACTCATAGGTCAAGGTGTAATATAATTAATAATTTTTACTGTTTTATAGTCATTCATAAGTGAAACTGATTTTTAAATTCTTGACAAGTGCATGTCACGATGAATACAGTGACTAGTAGTAGATTTTGGTGTCATTTCTCTGATTTGTGCTAGGCACCAACAGTTTTATTCAACATTGTTTTTGCACTATTAATACTAATGTCAATACATTGACAAACTATTGGCACTATTATGAATATAGTTTTGACTTTGCAGACCTCATGAAAGCATCTCTGAAACACTGTTGATAACTGCTGCAGTTGGGCTTCTGATATTTTAATTTAACACAATCTACTCTCAATGTTATACCACTTTGAATGCAGTGTAATTAACTTTACAATAGCATATTGCCAATTCTCTCCCTTCTGAGTTTTGTGCTATAAACCCCTCAGCACATTGGTATTATTTTGGTTTTAAGTAGTCATATATCCTTTAAAAACTTTTAAAATTACTTTTATATTTTTGTCTTTTATTTATTTCTTTTCTAAAATGTTTTTTATATCTATCCATATTTACTATTTTTGGTCCTTTTCATTTCTTTGTGTAGGTTCATGTTTTCCTATGATATAGTCTTTCTGCCTGAAAAATTTCCTTTAAAATATCTTACAGTACAGGTCTACTGATAACGGACTCAGCTTTTGTGTGTCCAAAAAATTTTTATTGTACTTTCATTTTTGAAAGGTATTTTCTCTTGGTATAGGATTCTAAGTCAACAAGAGTTGTTTTTACTCTATTTTTTTTTCTTTTATTGTTTTAAAGATTTTTATCCATTGTCTTCTGACTTGCACAATTTCAAATGAGTCGGAACATTCAGGTCTCTCCTGAATGTCCTGATTATTCAGCGATGGCTTTCCATTCTGGTTGATGGAAATATGAATACTTCTCAGCTCTGAGTGAGCTCTGGGAACTGTTTTACTTACTGTTCCCCTATAATTGTTTTTTTTCCCCCAGAAGTTTTTGCCCAGCTTTGTAGAGTTTTGCCTTGTACGTGTAGAGATTTGTATTCAGCTAAAGACTCCAGAAGCCTCCTGTGCAGATTTCCGGAGCTCTTTCTCAATGGAATGCTTTCTTCCTGGCCCTTCTTTGCCATTCCAAACTAACAGCCAGGCTTTCTTCGAGTTCCCCCTTCCTGTACTGATGTCCAGAATCACGTCCATGCACAACAGTAAGTGATCATTAGGCTCACCTTGTTTGTTTCCCCTTTGTCAGGGATCACAGAGGTTGTTTTCAGCAAGAAAGGTGGTATGAATTACCCAGTCCACCAAGTGGGAATCTGCCCTTTCTTTCCAAATAACTTTTTGTCAAACATATATAACTTTTAGAAATGTAGATATAGATGAAATATTTATTTAAATTTCTAATTATATACTCAAGTTAATATTATATAATTTATATAACAGTTATTATATATTATGTAAAATTGTTTGTATATTTATTCCAGACTGTTGGTGTACATCTTTGACATCAATATGTTCATTATTCCTGTGTCTAGTTTTGTAGTCTTTAACTCAAAAACACATCATTTTCACCTTCTGTCCAAGTTGTAGGAGATACAGTACTTTTTAATTCTGTGTATTATCTTGTTATGAGAAATTTTATCTCATGCCACAAATTTCCAAGTGCATTATATTTTTTCTTTTGTCCTATAGGTATGAAATCATCTCTATAACCTAGTTTCTTAATATGTTATCTTTTTTAAGGTAATGTTTAAAAGACTCTTTTTGATAGTTTGCAATTTGACGATTATACCTTCAGGAGTCCTTACTTAGTGTTCAGTTTCTTCCTCTTCCAATCCAACTGAACAACAAAAAAACCCCACTGATCAAAAAGTGACCTTCCAAACTAGCACTGATTGAGATAATTTCAAGGTAATGTATCTTCTCCAAATAGTGCTTTGCTGTTCAAAATTAATAGATTAAAAAGCATCCATATTATGAGATATGTTGTTAAGCAAATGTGCTTCCTCTTCTGAGAAATTTTTTTGAGGAAAAACATCTTTTCCCTTTATGCGTATATAGTATTTTGTTGTCTTGGATTTGTAAGTCATTTTTTTCTACTTTACACTCACAGAGATGCCAACAGTTGCCTACCATCTTTTGATCAGGCTTAGAATTAATTGCCTGTTTGATTCAGATTTTCTTACAGTAGCTAAAATATCCTACAGATATTTGCCAGCCTGCCCGTAGCAATAGTTTCATCTACTATTCTAGTTACCCCATTTAAAGTAAACATATTTTATAGGACAGAATATTTTGAGTGGAAAATGAAGAATAAGTTAAATTTTAAAAAATAAACAGGCTTCATTACAGCATCTCTTAGAAATACAATGCATATGTTAAGAGAAAAACTAAATGCATCTTGTTTCACATTTGGCAGGTAGCTAGCTTCATTGGCAGAAAATGAGGCAGATTGAGATGATATTTTCAAACAGTGAATGTACTGTAGTTAGCATTATTTACTGATTTTTCTGGACTATGATTTTTCTAGTTGCTTTTTAATATTGTAAAATTTCTTTATAGCCTTTGACATTATCAATATTTAATTCATTATTAAACTATAACAGAAATATGGGGGATTTATGACATGATACATATAGATTTAAAGTGAAAGTGACTTCAGGAATTTCACCCATGAGATATTGTTTGGTTATATTTTTAAATGAAGTCTTATGTATTTTAACTACTTCTCAATAACTTGAGCACTATTACCTCTTTATACTCTCCTCAACTCAAGAGATAAGAGTCATGTGATTTGCCTCAGCTGCAGAGATAGGCTCTGATTGATTTTAAGTCATCTGTAAAGCTTATCTCTCAGGTCATTGTGATTGTTTGTAGAATGGGATATTTATTCGGAACTTCCTGGCAGGATGCTTTGTTTCTCTTTTGTGGGGGTTACTGGAAGAGCAGCTGGCATTTCTGCAGTCATTTCTCTGAGCAGCAAGCTAGCCTCCAGGTAAAGCTTACACATGGAGGAGGGCATAGCTGAGAGAGTGATAGAGAAGTGGAGTCTGCTACTGATGTTATGAACCTTTTGGTCAAGCAAGAGTCCAAAATTAGCTGTGTGTATGGAATATTCAGTCTTGTGATCTGATAAATTTGCCTAAACTGGTTCGAGGTGTTTTTTTTTTTGTTTTATAAGCATCCTAACTAATAAATAGGATATCACCTTGTGGTCAATTTTGAAAGTACTGATATATAATACTTTACTATTTCTAATTTAATTTGCAATTTTAATCACATCAGAATAGATCTTTAATTATTCAGCAAATTTTTGAGTTATTCATGATATATAAATCTGTACTTTTTTAGATAAGGATGGATTGATACTACATTTTTGAGTTTTCTAAAATATTCCCCTCTAGACACTTAAAAGCATTTTTCTGCTAAGGATCTGTGATGGGAAATGCTGGAATACAGTTTTTTTCTCATGTGACAATTGTGTATAAAGCTAATTTGTAAGTTAAATAAATGATATTTAGGCACCTCATTTTTTTTGTTGCCTTTTATATTAAATGTATACTTTTTCAGTTAATTTTTAATGAAAGACTACATTCATCAAAGTTAGGCTTTACTCAAACTTTCAGTGGCTCTCCATTTTGTTCATCGTGAATTCCAAATATTTTTGCCAATGAAGGCCCCATAATTTAGCCTACATCTTTTAAACTTTATTTCACCCTTCTTCATATTCAGTGAGATTAATGTTTTTCCCTGATCCATGCCTTTCTTTCTTCCCCTGCCTTGTTCTTTCTAGTCCTTTTGCCTGTGTAATTAATACCCATCATTCTTGCCCCAATTTTGATTCCACCTCTTCAGTAAAACCTTTGTCAGTTATCCACCATGACTATACATAATCTCACTTACAAGCAAACTACTTTTATTTCTTGTAAGAAAAGTCAAACAGTATTGAATAATTTTAAGCAAAACAAATGCTCATTTCTACTCCAGCCCTCCAGAGGAGAATTTAATAGTTCTGATTCCTAGATACTTTTCTGTATATATTTAAATATATATGACTTATTTGCTTATCATTTCTTTTCACTACCATATTGGAGAAAACAGTTCTAGAGGCTTAATCATATTTAAGTTTGATTTTTCTTTTGGCAAGAATATTTTAAGAATGGTGTATGTACATTATATTGCAACATAACTGGAAACATATACTATCTGGTGGTCTTTCATGTGTGGATCAGTGATTGAGGTACTATCAGCCTGATCTACCTAGCCTCTCACTCAATGATTTTATCTATCTCATTCTTTTAAATCTATCTATTTTTCTCATAGATAGCTACTTGACTGTTACCATAGTAAGCTAATATGTAGATGTATAAAGGTCAGGCTCTAGAGCTACACTGCCTCCCATTTATGACCTTTGACAAATGATCTTTGTGCCTCAGTTTCTTTTATTGTGAGTTAGGTGCCTCACAAGGTTGTTTCAATGATTAAATGTGTTAAGTGTTTAAAACAGTGCATATGGTATGTTGTGTCAGTAATTAGTAATTAGTTATTAGTATATTGATTTAGACGTTTTATTTTGCTGTTCATGCACTGGCATTTATTTGCATGGAAAATGCTTTATTGTTTAGTACTCATTGTATTCTGTCTGGCACATTGTAGCCCAGGTCACATTGTAGGAATATGGTGCCATTTAAATGATAGCAAACTTCATATGTCATCTATGAGTTTTAATTAGAAAAACATTACTAGAAAGGGAGATTTGTTGCACTTGAGTCGTAATGAAGAAAAGAAACATCGATCATAATTACATATATGTCCTAGTTATTAGGAAAGAAAATTGCGAAAGAGAAAAAGAAATGAGTGACCCCATGGTTTTTGATTCCGAAAGGCTGTACAGTTCTTTGAGATGGGAATTAAAAATGATCATACACTGTTCTATATAATTTGAGAAAGAAGTCTAAAAATCCAGTGCAGTTATGCAAACAAGGAACTCTTAGATTACAGAGATGTAAATGAAAGGGGAGATGCAGAACTAATGACAATGGTAGTATAAACCTTGATAAACAGCAGGAACCATAAAGTAAGCTGAAATTTATAGAAAATGCTTAAGACAACATAAATTAATTTTTAAAGTAATATCTCAAATAAGATTAAGCTTCAACATGATCATCAAATTTTTAAGAAGGGTGAAGCCATCAGTTCATATTTTGCAACTGTCTGACTTAGTAGGAAAAAAATAGTCTTTGAGTTGGAAAAGCAAATAATAATATTAAAAGAATAATAGGCCATGATAAGAAAGCAGCTAAAAGTGAAACATTTGACTACCTGAACTGCACTGAATTTTCTTCATTTAAATTAATGTCTTCTCTAGCTCCCAGTGGGATTGCAGATCTGCTTATGAAATCATTGAGTAATCTTTGTGAATTTTATGAAAAATATGTTACCTGGCAATGAGCAAACACTAGCTTGATTATTTTAGAAAGGGAAAACTTGCGTTCTGGAGATTATAAGCCAGTAGACTTGTTAATAATCTTTGGCAAATTTCTAGAATTTTAGTAGAAGTTTGTGAACATTTGTGAAAAAAATGCTCAAATGTAGAAATTTAAATGTGTCCACCAAGAAAATATCATGTCAAATTAACTTCATTTATTTTAATAAGGTTATCAGTTCAGATGAATTAGAAAAATAGCATATTGTATTACCTTCTTTTTCATGGGCGATATATCCAATGGTGCTTGAAACCATGGATAGTACAGAACCCTATGTATAGTATGTTTTTTCTTATACATACATACTTGTGATAAAGTTTAATTTATAAACTAGGCACAGTAAGAGGTTAACAACATTAATAAAACAGAACAATTATAACAATATACTGTAATAAAAGTTATGTGAATATGCTCTCTCTCAAAATATCTTACTGTACTATGTTCATCCTTCTCGTGATGATGTGAGATAATACAATGCCTATGTGATGAGATGAAGTAAAGTGATTGATGTAGGCAGTGTGACATAGCTTTAGGCTACTATTGACTTTCCAATGAAAAAGGTTACTTGAACACAAACACATCAATATGATAACATAGAAGACTAGTAAGAGACTATAATCTGATAACCTACAGGACTACTGAGAGACTAAAAGGGATGATTCATGTCCCACTGAGATGGCACGAGATTTCATCATGCTACTCAACTGTGTACAATTTAAAACTTACAAATTGTTTATTTCTGGAATTTTCTATTTAATATTTTTGATCTGTGGTTGACCTCGGGTAACTGAAACCACAGAAAGCAACACCACAGATAAGGGGAGACACTGTAGTATCAGTTTCTTAATTCTGGTGAAATATTTAACAGTCTTTGGCCATATTACTGAATAAGATATATTAGTGAATTGGTTAAATTCAGAGTAAGTTGGTAGACTTATAGTAGTTAGATTCAAAGTAGGTTGGAAGTCAAAACCAGATTTTGATTAGCGGTTCAGTGTCACCCTTGAAAGAAATCTTCAAAACATACAACGGGATTATTTTGCATCAACATATCCATCATTGATCCAGCTGAATGTTTAGGAAACAGGCTTATCTACTTTTAGATTATTCAGAGTTGGACTTGGATAGCTGGTACGATAGAAGGTAGTCAAGAACATGTCTCTGAAACCTCACCTTATTAATCTAGTGCATTTCTGTCTTCCCCTCTCTTGACACAGCTTGACACTTTAAGTGTAATATAAATTCATAATTTAGTTTGCTTCAGTGAAAAGAAATTACTTTTTTTGGTCTGATATTTTTACCAGGTTAATGTATGAATTGAATGTGCCCCTTTCGTAGCATAATATCTTTAATAATACAGATTTAATAATACAAACTGAAAATTAGAAAAGTCTCTGCATAAAGTATATTTTTATCTTTTCTAGGAATATGAAGCACGAACAGGGAGGACCTGTAAACCACCACCTCAGTCTTCAAGACGTAAGAATTTTGAATTTGAGCCGCTTTCTACCACTGCCCTGATTCTTGAGGATCGACCATCGTAAGTATTCTAGTGAACATCAAGCACAAAGTTTATCGTTTAAATTTAATTTTGCTTACTATTTCACACAAAAATATCAAGAAATTAGATACAGAGTGGTTTTATTTAAAAAAATTTTTTTAATCACAGGTGTGCATCCTAAAACTAATGGGAAGGAATATATTATTGATGTTCAAGCTGTAGACATATTTTTCAGAAGTCTCTGTGAGCCAGTGTGTGAGATGTAAAATCTTGGTTCTTTGTATTTGTTCCTATTTCAACCTTCTTCTGCCTTATATTAATCTGATAGGGCAATTATTTTTCTTTTCTTGACATTTAATATGTACATAAGATGTATTTGTCCTTGTTTTTTTAGACAGTTTTTGAAATTGGAAATTGAAATATTAACTATTGACTGTCAACTAGTTGGTTTACTGTTATTAAGAATATAGTTTTAATACCCAGCAAACCATCTTAAATTCTTCCATTTCTGCCCTTCCCATCTCAGGTTTCCACAGAGTTGCTATTCTTCAAAATATTGATTCTGGTTTGTTATCAGAAAAAGCATACCTTCCTTAAAGCAAGACCGTTTGGTTCTTAACTCCTTTTTCCCTTCTTGGGGTCTCTGGATGTATTTTTTTCTTCTTCCTGACTTTTTTTTTCCTTCCAGTATAAAAATTCCTAACCTTTTTTTTTAGTCATTTTCCTGATCTGTAGCTTTTTCTACCCATTATCCTGAGAAGCATAATAAAAGGATCTGGAGGTTGAATATTTTTTAGACATTGTGAGAGAAGAAAGTTGAACATAAGCACATTATTTTTAAATTATTGTTACATTTCTTCATGCTGAAGAATTGTGATCCTGGTATTTCTTTTTTAGGATTTGGTGGATATGTTCATATTCATTTTTCCATTGGTAAAAACAAAAAAACAAAAAAACCCCAGCTCTTCAGAAATTTAGTTATGAGGACATGTCAAAGTTTTATTTCAGTCTTGTTGGCAGGGAGGAGAATGAACCAGGCTGATTCAAAGAGTGGTTAGATGAGCAAAAAAAGAATACCTGGTTGAAGACTTTTAGACTCTTGACTGACTGACAGCTTAATAGGTAGATAATTAAGTTCCTGAAGAGTTTTCTTAAACTTGTTAAAATTCATCTGAAATGGCTTACCAGAAATGTTAATTTCTTCCCAGAAGGAGTTTATAAAAACAATATGCAAAAAGTTCTATTCTAGACAGTGTTTGGGACACATTTTTCTTTACACCATCCTCGATTTTATAATCAAACCTATCTAAGTCCCACCTTCATGCCTTTGCTCATATTATTACCTTCACTGGGAATGCAATTATCTTATTATTTATACTGTTCACCTACCTAATCCTTAAAGGATTAGACTTTCTCATTTCTATCTAGGCAAGTCTTCATCTTCAACCTTCAACGATATCTGCTTCTCTTAAATTTTTCTTGTAATTCATACATGTAGTTCTGTGAAATTGTTACTTGAAAAAATATACCAGGCACAATAACATTTTAAGATCTCATTGTACCAAAAATGTGTAAACAATTGAAAAAAATACTTTCTTTTTTTACTGTACTATTGACTTTCTGAAATTAATTTATTAATTATAATAAATACTGTAGCTTTCATGCTGTTTCTGTGCAAGTTTGCATGTATGTGACACAGATTCAACTTGATAGGTACAGTTCATGCAGCTCTAAGATGATGCAATTTAATTTAAAAATTTGTCCACCTTTTAAATTTGAGGGGGTCTTTTTTGGGGAAGTGATTTATATGATTTACATTTATGTAACTAAGACAAACCAACAAACAAAGGCTTCCCATGGTGTTGGAATCTCCATGGAGTACCAAATCACTCAGCCCTCCTACTTCAGCAATTGAAACAGATATAGAGAACAGATGAGAATGAAAACTTAAGTTTTATTGAGGATAAAACCAGATGAGAATACCTGGATACAACCTGAGTGTTAAATGGCACTTTCTACTTATCTCCTCCAGAACACTCTTATAGCAGATTTGGGCCAGCTAACATCTACCTCTTCACAGGTTTGAGAAGCTGGAGCAGAGATTTGTATAATCTAGGTTTCTTTTGTTTCTGCATGCAGCCATGTTCTAGTAACACCACTACTTCAACTATGAGGTGGCGTTAGTGAGAAGGTGGAGAAAGAGGGAGTTTTTCCTCAGCATGAAATTAATGTTGGAAATGTCCTCTTCTAGGTCAAAGTTGATAGTATGAGGAGAGGAGGCGTTTCCCATTGCAACGGGACTTTGTGAATTGGTGCTACTTTTCCTCTCTTAGCCTCTAATTTGCAAAAGCGTCCAAAATCATTGACAACATAGGTTTTTATAGTCAAAACTTCTTCACGTATGATGTAATTATAGCATTTAATCATTTGAAGTTCAGAGGATTTCAAATATAGACATTTCTATAATTTCATCATTTGTTGATTATTTCTCTCCCTGTGCCTATCTTAATCCATTTCAATATAAAGACAGCCTTGGATAGGAAGATAAGAGCATTCATACTAGCTGATCATGTTGATATGAGCCTTTTAGATTTTTTAAAGTATTTAGGCTTATAGGACTATTTTTTAAAAACCACCTGTGGATAGATTTAATTAAGGACACAGTTTGGGGGTTCTGGTCTTCTATTTATTGAGAAGGTAGAACTTGTAGATCCAAACAGATCCTTTCTCTGTACATCCCCATAATCCTTCCCACATGGTCTAGACCAGCATTAAAACTTTCTGCAATAATGGAAATGTCCTTTTGTGCTGTCCAATACAGTAGCCACTAGCCACATGTAACTAGTAAGCACTTGAAATGTGGCTAGTGTGCCCTAGGGAATGACTTTTTAATTTTATTTAATTTTAATTATTAAATTAAGATAGCCATATGTGCTAGACTAGTTGCTACCATAATGTATTTTTCTGCTTCTTTGCATCCCTGGTAATTTTTATGGATACCAAATATTATGAATTTACATAGTTAGGTGCTAGACTTTTTGATATTCCTTTAAATATTTTTAGGCTTTAATCTGGTATGCAATTATTTGGAAATGGTTTGTTCTTTTGATCTAATCATTGTTAGAGTGGTTCCAGGACAGCTTTTAGTTTAGGGCTAATTTATCCTTATGACTGATAAGGAATATCTTAATACCCTGATATCCTGTCTATAAGTAGGTCTGTCCACCCAGGCTGCTCCAGTGTGATCTTTGAGCATGTTCTGCTTATTCCTTTCTGGTGTTTCCCTAGCTACTATAGTTTAATCACATGCATACATTAATCAGTACTCAGCCAAAGACTTGAAAGCAGGGGTCCCCAGGCCCAAGGCCACCGGTTTGTGGCCTGTTAGGAGCTGGGCTGCACAGCAGGAGGTGAGTGGTAGGCAAACGAGTGAAGCTTTGTCTGTATTTGCAGCCACTCCCCAGTGCTAGCATTACTGTCTCAGCTCCACCTCAGATCATCAGGCATTAGATTCTCATAGGATCACAGGTCCCTGGTACCAAAAAGGTTGGGGACTGCTGCTTGAAAGAACTCTGTCGCTTCTTCTCTTTGGTGCTCTGATCTGCAAAGTCTCACTGCCTTGAACTCTCCAACTCCAAACTGTTTCCTTAACACTGCCAGGCTGGTGGTGGACTCTTTAGATACTCCCTTCTAGCACTGAGACTTGGAAACTCCAGGCTGTAAACTCAGGTCCTTGTCAGATTACCTTGTTTCCTTTCTTAATGATCACTGTCTGGTGCTGCCTGTTATCCAGTGTCTAAACACTGTGGTTTAATATAGTGTGTTCATTTTTCTAATTAAGGTGAGAGGGTAAACCTGGCCCCTCTTACTCCATTATAGTCTGAAGCATTATTCCTCTAACCATTATTCCTACTACAACATACCTCAGGAACCTAACTTGAGAAGAGAGGAAGAGGTACAATGTGTAATTTAAAAGTTTGTCACATACCTTTCCTCACCCTAGCTTGTTGAAAATAATTTTAAAAATTGACTCCCCAAACTGGACATTATTATGATGATATATTTGATATGTGGTAATACTTAAATGTATTTCATTTTGTATAGTCATATGTTTAAATCACTGACTCTGTGAAGCCATTGATTTTATACAAGTATATACAAGTGAATAACTGATTATCAAATTTTTATTCAGAATGTTATTTTAAAACTGTAAAAGTATAAAGCAGATTGTTAGGAAAGTATACCTGCATATACCATATGACCCAAAAATTCTACTCCTAGGCATTTACCCAAAGAGAAATGAAAGCAGATGCCCATACAAGACTTGAAATAAATATTTATAGTAGCTTTATTCGTAGTGGCCCTGAACTGGAAACAGTTTAAATGTTCATCCGTACGGATAAATCGAACACTACTCACCAATTAAAAGGAATACATTAGTAATACACAGAACAGCATGGATGAATTTTAGAAATTTGCTGAGCAAAAGAAGCCAAACACAAAAGTATCTGTACGAAACTTTAAAAGGCAACCAACTAATGTATAGTGATAGAAATCAGAGATGTGATTGCCTAAGGTAGGAGGTGGGTAAGTATTGAGTGCAGAGGGTCACAAGGAAACTTTGTGGAATGATGGGAATATTCTATATCTTGATTGTTGTGTTAGTTGCCCAGGTATATACAATTGTTCAAACTTGTCACATTGAACTCTTAAAATATGTTTCATATGAATGTAAATTATACCTCCAAAAAGTTGACTTAAAAAAAACTGTAATAAGTGGGTTTAACAAATAACTTAGAAATATTGGCTGAAATCTGACATTTGAAATAATATATACATATAGATATGGCATATAAATATATATAAATATACATAATACATACAACAAATATTAGAAACCTGGATTCTGATTCTTTTCTAAAATGCTGAGATCTTTTTAACTTTTATTTTCTTAATGTATTAAATGAGGTTGGATTAGAAATTCTTTGTATGTGGCTATAAAAAGGAAGAAGTTAATACATTTAAAGATTGGTCTTAAAAATTGACTTAAAATTTTTTTTCCAGAAATCTTCCTGCCAAATCTGTGGAAGAAGCTTTAAGGCACCGACAAGAATATGATGAGATGGTGGCTGAGGCTAAAAAACGAGGTATAAAATTTAACTCTAATTGGTAAATTTAATTTACTGATTTCAACAGGAAGGTGGATGATGAAAATTGAAGTCTGTCTTTAGGATGATGCTGATCTCTTATTTTTTATAACTACATTTGTTCTTAAAGAGAAATGAAATATCATACTAGGATCATAGTTTTTCTCCAGGTACTTTTACAAAACTAACTGGAGGAGAAAGGCAGCAGACTATCTATGAGGGACCTTGTAATTTCAGTCATAAACCTTGAACTACTTTTATCTTAACTTATAAATGAAGATATTCATAAATTTATTAATTAAAATCACTTTTATAAAGTTTTTAGGCTTTTGATTTCTTATAATTTAAGGTAACTTCCTTTATAGCTGAGGGAATGTGATTTGAAATCAAAATGTGCTTTTGTGACTTGATGGATTCTCTAGATTCCCAGTTGTGTTATTTTAACAGGCACATATATGTATACTCTCATTTGTGTAAATTCACACATTTATTTATTCATTTTCTTCTCCAACCAAAAAATAAAACATAAAGATAATTTAACAGTATTTATTTACTAAATACTGTTAGTTCAGGATGTAGTTTTAGGAAATATTATACTTTTAGACATGTGCTTTTTTAGTAACAGATTTTTTTCCCTTGACTTAAGTGAATGGAATATTATAATAGTATATAGTTCTATTTTGTGGCACTATTTTGGAACTGAAGTTAATTCTTTAATGTTATAGTAAACCTATAAGGCCAGTTATCTTTCTAAAAGGCCTAATTATTTAAACATTGGTTGAGTTTATTTTACCGTATAGAACTTGAAATATTTCTAACATACCCAACAAATTTTAATTGACTCTCAACATTGACTTTACTATTTAATATTTAAGATAGTTATTGATAAGTAGGGAAAAAAACCATATAGAAATATCATTGAATTGGGAAATCAGAAGTTCATAGCTTTAATTCTATTTGACACTACCTAGATGTGACACTCTAAATAGACTTAGTTTTCATCTGTAAAGTGTTAGGGGCAGGTCAACTAGATCCAGGCTTTTAAGCACCCCCAACATCACTTTTTTTTTTTTTTTTTTAAAGCAATGGAACCCTCTCCAAAGAAATTTTACATAAAACAAATTTTAGAAAGTAGAGCTGCCTACTTTAGAAAGTGCCCCTTAAGACGGTTTTTGAGGCATATGTGAGACACAATTAGAGAACACTTTGGCTAGCTGATCTCTGAAGTCCCCACTGGTTCTAAAATTATATATAACCATATATAACACTTCTCTATTTTTGAGGCATCTCTTCTTACGAAATGGTGATTTCTGATTTTCAGAGAGATGTTGTGTGCATGTATGTGTGTTAGGGGGATTTTAGAATTTCAGTCTGATTAGTAAAATGAAACATCATACTAAAAAGGGTTCACTGTAATAGTGCTGTTGGCAAATCAGTTTTTAATGTGGTTTTATGTGAGGAAGTTTATAAGCCTCTTGTATGAAAAAAAGGGTATTGGTTAGTTGTTCACAGTTTATTTTTTACATAGTTAATTTATGACAATTTTCGGTTCGTTGATTAAGTATAAATAGAATCTGTGATACAGTAATCATTTAAATGATTTTTCTGGTCTTTGTTCCATTTTATAGAATATGTTATTTTAAAATTAATCAAGTTCATTTTCTTTCTCTTTTTCCCTCTTTTCCTCTGCCCGCCTTTTCCCTTCCTCCCCTTCCTTTTCTCCTTCCTTCCTGTTATCAAAATATTCTTTTTGAGAAAGCCTCTTTTGTAGACTTTGGTAGAATGAAAAGGGGGTTTTGATCTAGCTCTTTCGCATTGAAATAATTCTTACTTGTTTAAAACAGAAATTAAAGAAGCACATAAAAGGAAAAAAATAATGAAAGAACGATTTAAACAGGAAGAAAATATTGCAAATGCAATGGTAGTTTGGATCAATGAAATACTGCCCAATTGGGAAATAATGTAAGTAAGCAGACTTTTCCTGAATTTCAGTCTGTCTCCAAAGATCTGATATTTCCAATTCTCTATTTTTATTACTTCTACCATGTGGCTTATGCTTTGGCTAAATTATACTGTTAACCAATGTCTGAAAAATTTCATGCTTATTTCTTTTACTTTTATAAATTCCCAGTCCCTAATACCTACTTCCTTTATTGATCATCCTCTATGCCTGTTAGAATCTTACCTATTCTTTGCATCCCATCTGAAATGCTAGTTGATTCATGAAACTTTTAATTTTTCCTAAGTTGCCATATTTTAAAAATTCTAACATACCGTTTATTGCAAGATGCACTATTGATGTAATAGCAGGTTTTTGCAAAGAAATTGTTAAATATGTATATTCATTGTAAGATGCATTTATTAAATGTGAATATAAAAGTGATTTTTAATATGGTTCTCTCCTAGTCAAGAGAATATGGTATGTGTATATATATAATGTTTATTTTCTGTAATGTATCATTGTACTTTGAAACTAATATACTTTTGCTTTACCTTTTATTTTTTGATATTTTTATATATGCCTTATCTTCCCTCTAGACTGGAGGGTAGGAGATGTCTTCTGCAATGCCAGTATAGGATGTGCATTGGGAATTTGCTGAATATTAGACAGTGTGATGGATATATTAGGCTCTTTACATAAGTAATTGCATTTGACTCTTAAAACCGTAAATTTACTCCCACTTATCTTACAGGGAACCTCAAGGTCAGAGAGGTTAAGTAATTTGCCCAAGGTTCTACAATTAGTGAATGGTTAAATGAGATTTGAACTCAGGTCAATCTGACTCTAAAGCCAACACTTTCAGCAGACTACACTGCCTTTCAAAGACTAGGGCCTTACCCATAGTAAATACTTTGTGATTTTCTTTCTGGTATTAAATTGAGAACAAATTGTTATGTTTCTTTTATCCTGTTTTATAATTGTTCACATATTTCTGAACCTCTCATTTTATCAGTGTAAATAGCAGCTATATAGAAGGCAGTTCTTTTTAAATTACTGTTGTCTCTCTTTAGAACTATACTTTTTTGGCTTTTTTTTTTTTTTTTTTGCCTACAAGCATGAACCTAATGGAAAGAATGCATCACATACTTAAATCTCTACGTTTTTTTAAATCATTTAATTACTTGGCCGTAAACTAGGTAAACCATCATGCAACTAGTATTTTTGGTATAAAAAGTAACTTTCTCCTTTTTCTCCCCCTTTAATTCTAGGCGTAGTACGAGAAGAGTTCGAGAATTGTGGTGGCAGGGATTGCCCCCTAGTGTTCGTGGGAAAGTTTGGAGTCTAGCTGTAGGAAATGAACTAAATATCACTCCTGGTTTGTATTCTATATTCAGTTACTCCCACACATACAAAAAGCCATCTCCAGAGTTAAAAAGCAGATTAGTTGATTGGCCATTTAAAAAGGCATTACTATATATAATGTCATTTTGAGAGCATGCTTCATTCTCCATCCCCTTCTAAAACCTGGTATGACTTAATAAGTTACTATATTTCATACATCAAAATAAGATTTGTGGGTTTTCCTTTAGTTTAAAACCATCAATAATATTCTTGATATCCAAATATCTTAACTATAAGTAACTGCAAAAAATTCCGAGATTCTAAGTAGCAGTGAATAAATAAGTATATATAAGGAAAAATAAAATAGTCTAATTGTGGAAAGGTTTCCCCTTTATTTAATAAAACATAAAAAATCTAGAAATATCTTTTTCTACATCAATATACCCAAACCAGTCCTTTTGGATTTTTTTATTGGAAAATTTTAAAGTTTAAAAAACAGAAAAAGAAGACTCTCAAGGAATTGTTTTATTTTCTTAAGTTTCTTAAAACCTTGAATGATAGGAGTAAAATGTAGAGTAGTTTTGATGAAGTAAAAAAAAAAAATTAGGATAGCATCAAATAGAGGGAAATGTGCAATAGTACTAAAAGGTGCTAAATAGGTCTGAGTGGTAATGATAATGCTAGACGATGATGGCACCACAGAAAGACTTAGGGACTCTAATATAATAATAAAAATAATATATTGTTACTGTTACTTAAAATATTTATTTACATGGTTACTGAAAAAGAGTCAAGCAATAATAAAGTGCAAACTATATGTTTCCACCCTCTCTTCTACCCAAATTCCAATTTTTAATTCTATTATATAAGTACAAGTAAGCAATTTGGTATATGTTCTTCCTGGTCTTTTTTTCTGTGCACATAAAATAGTGTGTTTCTACATATGATAATTTTTAAAGCTTCTCTTTTTTTTCCTTTTATTTTTTTCCCCACAAAATCTTTATGTCATGAGATTATTCTGTGACTTGCTTTTTTGATACTATAATCTATCCTGAACATCCTTTTGTGTCAGTACATACAAATGTACCTTCTGTAGCTGCACTGTATTCCACAGTTTGGCTGTACCATAATTTAAACATTTTCCTAGTGATAGCCAAATCAATAACATGTATGTTAAAAGAACATCAAGGTACTGTTTTTTACTTTTTAAATTAAAATTGATTAAAATGAATGAGAATTACCTACATAAAATGTGACTGAAAATAATTTAGAAATATTTATGAAAAGCCTCAAAAAACATAACCTTTGACCTATTTATTCCATTTATAAGAATTTGCTCTAAGGAAATAATCAGAATTGGGTGCAAAGCTTTTCTATGAGGAGATGTGTGTTATATCTAAAAGTGATGCCAACTTTGAATAGCATGATCATGTATGATTTTTAAAATTGACTTTCACAAATATCCATAATAAACATGTTATTTTAACTGGACTTTTAAAAAAATTTTAAAAATAGAATTTAAAGAAAGAACTAAGTTTGTAATTTAGCTTAGAAAAGGTTAGATTCTACATGACTTAACTGTTCTCTCCAAATGAAACAAATGTTTCTTTTGCTTTCTATGTTTAGAGCAGATTAAAAGGACATGTTTTTACATTATAGTCAGAACTTTCTGTTAGGGAATTAAGGTGTAATTGTTTAAAGGAATTGGTTTTGCATAGAGAGGAGGTGATAAAATATTGGTGGCTGTTTGAAGTTTTGTTTGCAGTCTTGTTTTGTTGAGACCTTTGGCTTTAGAATATTAGGTATCTTGATAATTTAGACATTAAAATATTGGTTAAGTTGGTATTAACCTTTTGTGATACCATGCTGAAAAAGCAAAAAGTTCTTTTTTAAGCTTGAAATTTATAAAGTTTGTTACATAACTGGGTCATTTATTTTCAAAGTAATTTTACGTTTTCTCTACTAAACAATTGCATATGCAGGAATGGAGGGGTACTCTTCTTTTTCATAAGTGGTAGGAATGAAGCTAAATTTCAATTGAAGTAAATTTACTTTTAGTAATCCTTTTTACTTTCCATGGCTCTAGTATTTTGACTCTTTACCTGTTGTATTTGTTTTAATCATGAAATTTATAACCATTAGAGAATAGTAATTAAGAATAAGGGTTCTAAAGTTAGTCAAGTGTGGTTCAAATCTTGGTTCTACCATATATTAGGTTTATGATCTTGGGCAAATTACTTAACATCTAAAAGTCTTAGTTTTCTTCATCTGTAAAATGGGGGTGAGATTATTAGCTATCTCATAGGATTGTTATAACAGTTTTTTGTGATAATGAATATAATATTATAGTGAAACTTAAATTTGCTGAGACTGTATATAATAGCATCATTGTAAAAAAATCAGAAAGTGAAATTCTGATCTCAAGGTATTTTCTATTCAAGTCCAGGATATATATTTGTCTCCTTCAAGCACTAATTTGTAGATTCAAAATAAAATGACATGCAGAATGAAGCAAGGATTGATCTGAGGTGCATGTCTGTTTATTATAGATAAGCACTGTAAATCTTCTGTGGAGAGATGTCCTTTGATGTTTTGAAATGCATTACCACATTTTTACTATTGGATCAATTCGTGGCTTCCAAAGGTGATGGATTTGTTTGGTCAGCATTTCTTTTTCCAAGATAGTTTTAAAATTTGAGTAGAATAGTGAAGCTGGACCTGGAAGCAGTTTGAAGTAAAAAAAGTGCAAACTTCAATTTGGTACCTGATAACTGCAAAAAAAATTTGTATATCTAAATTTAAAAATTATATTCACCTCTTATACCAAATCGTTGATGGAATGGGGCCCAAATAATAGAAATTTGGAGTTTTGATTTTTTAAAAAAATTTCTGCTTTCCAAACCATTAGTAATAATGGAAAGTGAACAAAAGGAAGAAGAGATCAGAGTAATAAGATCTCTTACTTCAAACTTGATGTTTGAAATACATCTTGTCAGTTATTTTATAATGATATGACTTTTGGCAATATAAGAATACTTATTATGGTACAATCATACATTGGAATATTGTGCAATTAAAAGAAAACTAAAGCAGATTTATTCTACTAATTTGGAACAATTTCCAGTATAATAAAGCAAGATACAGATCAATGCTATAATTGATATGTTGCTACATTGTTTGTTTGAAAAAATGAAGATGCCCATACTTGTGCATGCATATTTCATCTTTAGAGCTCTGGTAAGCATAGATGCATCTGAAGGAAGGCAATTTATTTTTAACTATACTGTTTTGTACTGTTTGAATTTTTTAAAAATCATGTTTCATGTATTACCTTTAAAATAAATAAAATTTTAAAAATATTGAAGAAAAAATGTTCTTGGTATTTTGGGCAATATATAATTGTTGGTGTTTGGGCAAGAAATATTTTTTTGCTGTTTCTCTGTCATTGAAATGTACTGTTTTTGAATAATTTAAATTATCTGTAATGGTTAGTTAGAAAGTAAAGACAATTGAAATTTGAGAATTAAGAAAAAATTTTCAGTTTTTCTGTTTTTGAAGTTTTGATGACATCCTGCATATGGAAATATAGAGTGATAGTCTTAAAAAGGGATTTGGCACTTAAGAAGATATAGGGGTAGAGATTTTTTGTATGTAGATCCTCTTACCAAGTCTGGCTTAGGTAGCTTTAAATAACTATCTTAATAGAGAAACCAGATTCAAGAGAGAAGGAAAGCAAGAACTAACATCTATTGATCTATAAGGTGTTAGGAGCTTTACATAAATGATCTTTTTTAATCATTAGTAACCCCATAAGTAGGTATTATTTTTCTCCAGTTTACAGATGAAGAAAGCCAAGTTCCAGAGTTACCAAGTAGCTTTCTTGAAGTCTCATGTGGCCAAGCTAGAATTTGAATCTAGGTCTAATTGACTCCAAAAATCATGTTTCTGCTATTCTGCAGTGATACTCCTTTAGCAGAAGCATCTTTTCCTGCCTCATTCATACATTCTGTTTTATAGCTATTTGGATGACCACTCTGTAGTATTTTTATTTACTATCTTTCTAGTTATGTAATGTATAGTTTCGGTAGAATCAGGTACTTCAATTTGCCACATTTTTGATGCTTGCTACATAAGGGAGACCTGACCTATATAATAGAATTTTTTTCTCTTTATTTTTAAGAGTTAAAAATATGTGAATATATTTCATTCCTACTATTTATGAATTTTTGTTATTTTTTTCCCCCAGAACTTTATGAAATCTTCCTATCAAGAGCAAAAGAACGTTGGAAAAGTTTCAGTGAAACAAGTTCAGAGAATGATACAGAAGGTGAGATTATTTTTTTAGTAAAAATTTCTGGATGAGTCCAGTCACTGAAGATAATAGTATGATTTTAATTGGATGTGAGGAGCTATATAGTAAACTATAGTAATTGCTTTACATATATTATCTCCTTTAATGTTAATCACATTTTAAGTAGGTGCTATTATCCTGAATGATATGAGGAAACTGAGGCTGTAAGTAGTTAATTTGTAAGCAGTGAAGCTGTGATATAAACCCAAGTTATTGGACTCCAGAGCCCATGATTTAATCACAACAGTAAGACTAATGGGTGAAGTATTTTTAGGTCAATTCTTATTTAACTTAAAGATAGATGATCTTCATACCTCACTTGTGGCTTCCTGTCTTCCCTTTCACTGACCTTTCACTCACTCCTCAATATATTATAATTCATATCATGCCTTTTCACTCATAGACCCTTCATCTTTCCCTCCATTTTTAGAAATATTTTTCCTAATCATTTTGGATAAAACAGGAATACTTTTTTTTTCTGTTAACAGAGTTTATTACATTTAGGTAAATTTATTCAACCATCTCTGTCCTTGAATAATGAAATGTGAAGAATCTATTTTTCTGCCAGTCATTTTTCTTTCTGTATTTGTTCTACTTCATGGAAAGCAAACCCTTTTCTTTTGCCATGAGTATAATGCTAAAAATGAACATAGCTTAGGATAAATGGTGCATATCTCATAGTGATTTTCTATGAGTATGTAAACAACTCTGTTCAATTCCTTAAATACTTTTTTTCTGTTTTAGAAAAGTGAACAGTAGAGTGGGGGAAAATGGACTAAGCAGGGTTAGAGATAAGACTTAATTTTGAGAAGGTTCATGTAAGTATCACCTGAGGCCTGTTAGCTGTGTGAACTATTTGTGGGAAACTAGAGGTACAAGGAAGATGTAGCTATTTCATCATTCTTTTTAAACTCATTTTTATGAAGTATTGAAAGTATAAGAATTAAAAATGTAAGGATTTACTTCTCAGATATTTTGTCACGATTAAGTGGTATAAGTTATACTTTAGTAGAAATTAATTGAATGTAAATGAATTGTTTCAATTAGAAGCAGTGTTCTATTTAAACTACTGATGTCTTATTTCCTGGGTGTATAATTTGCAGTTGTCATTTAACTTTTTTTGGACATTATCTTTTTAAATATTACTTCTGCCCCAAATCTCCTCTCCTTCTGGGACTCCAGTTACATGTATGTTAGCTCATTTAACAGTGTCCCACACAAGTCTCTTATAGCTAAAAAAAAAATAAAAAAATAAAAAAAGTTTTTTTCTGTTTCTCAATTTAGATGATTTTTTTGACCTATAATTAAGTTCGTTAATCTTTTTTCCTATATCCAGTCTATTAAATCTGTCCCATGAATCTTTGATTTCAGATATTATACTTTGTAATTCTACAATGTCTACCTGGTTTTTTTTATGGATTCTATATCTCTGGAAATTCTTCATCTTTCCATCCCATATACTCCCCTCTCCCTATCTTTTCCTCTGTTTTATTTAACATATAACAGTTAATGTTCTTATTTGTTAATTTCAGTACTAGATCATCTGCATGTCTGCTGTATTGGTTGGAAGTTTTATTTTCCTGTTGTTTTGCATATCTTAAAATTTTTAATTTTATGCCAGTCATATATGAAAGAATGTATAAGCTGAGGTAGATATTTTCCCTGCAGAGGAAGCACGTTCTTTTTTTGTTAGGCATTTGGGTTATCACCTCAATTCAGTCAGTAACTGAGCCAGATTAGGGCAGGGTTTCAGCTGTAGATAGACTTAGTTCATCTCAGGTTTCAAATTTCTTGGTGGTAAGAACTATCCTTTTTTGATTACAGGCTTCTCTATGAGACTCTCTCCTAAGGACCATGTGATTTTGGGTGATTTCAGTCCACCTTTCCAGCTGGCTTTCTGTACTACACTAGTTCTCAGCAAAAGTCCCATAGGGGAAAATGAGATATACATTCGGGCTTTATCTATCATATCAGTCTTATTTGGCCATGAAAAGGCTCTTTTGGTTTTTCTTTCCCCAAGCAAAGTACCTTTGTCTATGACACGCTCAATCCTGAGCCCATTCCCAGACTTGGCAGGTGCCCCTAGAAAGAAAAATGGCAACTGGTATCCACTCACCTAGGAAAGGTTGTTCTCCTGGGGTTTAAATTTTCTAGACCTCTCTGTGTGCACAACTGTCTTCTGCCTTTTCAAAAAACGTGTAATATTTGAAATATATCTTTTCCCCCTAGTTATTGTGGGAGTGATAATCTACCTACTCTCTACAAAAATCTCCTACCTCTATAAAAACTGGAAGTGAAAATCTTTCACCATATAACTTTCTGATGAATGTATAGATATTTTCTTCATTTAAGAGGCTCTAAGTTCCAGCAAAAGCTATGTGGCATTTCTTTAAATCTCTTGGTTATTCAGCTTTTAACTTTCCTTAAGTAACAGATGCTGTGTGATTATTCTGTGTTTACAAAATTTCACTGGGTATAGCCAAGTAATCATTTTAATTTTATCTGCCTGGCAAATACAGGTGTATATGTTGCTGATCGTGAGGCTAGTCTGGAATTAATTAAGTTGGACATATCCCGTACATTTCCATCTCTCTACATCTTTCAGAAGGTGAGGGTTTCTAAGCAGTTTTAAACTACTTTTCTTTTTAATCCAAGGAACAAATTCTTTAAATTCATAGCTATTATTTTTTAAAAGTCAAAACTATAAAGATTTGGGAACTGTATATAAAAAGTTTGAAACAGTAGGAAAATTTTAAAAGAATTTTTAAAATTTTATTCCACTCATTGAATGCATTGCAGTTAGCTTAGAACAACATCTTTTATGTAGATATTTGATGAATTTTCATCAAGATGAATTTCTTTGTTTTACTTTTTATTCGGTGAGATAACTGGATTTTAACATTTTTGCCTAGTAAATTGTTAAACTGTAAAGAAACTTGTCCCAAAACTTAAAAATTTTCAGTTATTTTTGAAGTAGAAGAAAAGTTTTTTGTGTATGTGCAGAGGCTCTTATTAAGTTGCTTGTACTTTATGAGAAATGATTACATTTTATGTGTACTTTATATTTGACGCAAATCTTCATACATGGAATTTCTCTACCTTTAGATTGATAAAATGAGATAAAAATTTTTACCATTAAGATTAAAATTGTTAAACTTATTTTACCATAGTTTTTTTTTTCCCCCTCTTTAATTCCACCCCCCTGCCGCTTCTACCCTTGACCTACGGATATGCTGTTTCCCTTTAAGAACTGGATCTCTGAAGGCGGGGGTGTCTCGCAGCGTGCACCTGGGGCCTGGTGCGCCCGGGGCCTGGTGCGCCCGAGGCCTGGTGCGCCCGAGGCCTGGCACCCCCGGCGCACTCGAGGTGCTGGCGCACCCAGAACATGGCATGCCCCGGGGGGCCTGACGACCCGGGATATAGTGCGTGGCTCCACCTGGGGCGTGAACCCAGGACCTTCTGTGTGTAAAGCAGACGTGCTAACCAGTACACTATGGAGCCACCCCTTTTATTATAGTGTGATGGTATTTTTTTTTATGGTATTTTTTTTTAACTGAAATTATGTAAAATGAAAGTCTGTTTTCCTCATAATCTTATTGTCTCAAGTCTAGAAGTCTTTAAAATTATACTTAAACTATATAGCTTGTATCCCTCAATTGAGTTCGTTTGTTTTTATTGTTCAGGATTAAATATTTTTTATTCTTTAGAAAACATTTTGGCGGAGTGCATTTAGAATATTTCTAACAATGGTTAAATATACCAATTAAAACTAGTCATTTAGGAAATTTAAAGTTTATCAACATGTTTTTTGAGAATTAACTTAGAGACAATTAGAGACAATTATCTGTCTAGTTTGACATTTTGCTTTTCTCTCCTAAGGGTGGCCCATATCATGATGTCTTACACAGTATTTTAGGGGCATATACATGTTATAGACCTGATGTTGGTTACGTAAGTATTTATTTCAATCTGTTTTTTGAATATAAACATTTAATCTATCTTATTTAAGAATATTCTTTTGTATTAGCTCCCAAACGTGTGTATCTCTATCTTTTTCTTTTGGGCGTATAACTTACCTGGCTAGAGAGGAATCTTTCCATCTCCTACCAGAGGCTTATAAAACTGGCTGCCAGCTTTCTGGGAGAGCAGCTGAAGATTTGTAAACTTTTGTTGTCACTGCTGTTGGTGTGGTGCCTTTACCCATTCTCCCTAACCTTCCTTTTCCTGACTGTGCCTCCAGAGATAAACTTCTCATATTCTGCCAGGCCGAGGGAAGGATAGGCACCTATCCTTACCAGATAGGGCAGGGAATTTGCTCCTTTTCCAGATTTTCAGCCAATCCTAGTTTTAGCCCTACCCCTCAATTTCAGAGGTGCCTGATAACTTCAGTTTTAAGCCTTCCAGATTTTGTGGCTGAATTGGCTTGCTGCTTATTGGCTTTTTCCTCTGCAGATATTTATGTTTGACTTGCTCCATTTAGTTAAATTAAAAATTTTTAAATGCTATTGATGTCTATCATCTACGTTTATTTATTTTTCGTTCTCTTTGTCCTCCTAGGTTAATATTTATTTTTTTCTTTACTGTCATTTTAATTGGGATTTGGGAAGGAACAAAGAAAAATGTGAGTGTTCAGTTTGCCATTTTTTAACTGGGAGTCATAAAACCTTCATCTTCTCACCTTTGTCTTAAAAGTAAAATAATTTTGGAGACCTCACAATAGGGTGACTACCTGGTACAACTTCCTCTATTTTGTTGCATGTTTATTTGTACATTTGTTCATTCATTCACTCAGCAAATATTTATTGTGTGCATATTGCTATATGCCAGGCATTGTTCTAGGTTCTTCAGTGAATAAAAGGTGCTTATAGTTTAGGAGAAGACAGACAATAAACAATAAACAAATAAGTAAATTGTATGTTATATTAAAAGGTGATAAATGCTATGGAAAACTTATGGCATGATAAAGAGGTAAAGCGCCAGATTTGGGGATGGTACTGGTTGTAGTATTTAAGGAATATGGTCAGATAGTTGTTATGGAGAAAGTGAAATTTGAACAGAGTCTAAACTCCCTTGTTCATGTATTCTGTAATAGAATTGTAAAAACATTATGAAACTGCTTCACATTTTTAAGTTGACATTAAAATTTTTTCATTGTGAGTTTAATTTTAAAGTGTTTAATTTAATTTTGAGCATTTGTTAACTATTTTAAAATAAAATGTATCTCTTAAAAAGTGTGACCAATGGAATTTAAACACTATAGTGATTTTATATATCATTATCCATTTGAAGAAAAATATATGAAAAACTCTTCATTAATATTTTATAGAATATACGATTATGAAATCATTGAATTTATGTAAAATGAGCACGGTATAACCTAACTGGTGATGCCAAGCCTCATTGGCAAACCAGTAAGCCAAATCAGACTTATTTTATAAGATAAGAATAATATAAACTATATTGTAATACAAATTTCATGATGTGATTAGAAAAATAGGTTTTTAACTGCATTAACTAATAACACATGCTGAATCTATAAATAAATCATGCAAAAGTTTTATATGTGGAATTTATTCAGTATATCTTGAAAAATTTTGTGATGGTTAGTATTCCAGTTATATTTAAAAGAACCAAGGTGACCAATCCATATCGTTATTTTCTTTATTTGTTTTCCTGGGACTCTCTCTCAAGGGCTCTGCGGTCTTTTTAAGTGTGGCATGGAAGAGGCATGGTCACTTAATGAAAATTGTTATTACTCATCTCTATTCTACCATATAATGGAATTCATATTTTTATTATATGTGACAGGGAAGCCCGAGACTTTCCCAAAACAGTTATTTAGAATGATCCTTTTGTTTCACATTTCATGCCTCAGAGAAATTCACTATTGTAAGTTTTGTAATGGCTGAGGACTGTGACTTTCTCTTGCTACTGAGGCAAACCATGTTTAGGAAAGAAAACATATGTAAATTGAGGATCTTTGAATAGATTCCCTTAAAATAATACATGACAGTGTACAGTGTACTCTTTGGAAAGTCTTCGTTGTATCTCCAGGGGACATTTGTCCCAGTTTAAGGCTACTGTTGTTTAGATTGTTGAATTGTATTAGTTTTTCACTGGGAGGAAATTGTTCTAGATAGGTATTTTGCCTGGATCGTATCTACTGGCACACATAATGAAGTGGGCCTGCATTATGGTAGGGCTCTAAGGTGGGCATATCATAAAAGTGGAAGCGAGAAGACAAACGGAACTTCCTAGTATCTCAGGAGTCAGAACCTGTAGACCAGGACTTAGATATTCCATAAGAAGTTTGTAAGCTTTGTAACTTTCCACTTTTATTTTTCATTATAGCTCTCTGTTTCTCTATAGTGATTATCAGTAAAACCCATAAAATAAGATCTGTGCATGTGTCTGGAAGGATAATAAAGAATGAGGAATATCAGTAGATGACCTCCTCGCATGTCCTAGCCTGTCATAGGGGAAGGTAGAAAGACTAAGTGACAGAAAGTGGGTGGGTTACAAAGGTGCTTCAACTGGATTTCTTAAGCTGGATGGTCTATATATTGTTTTTAAATATTGTTTGTGGTTTTTTGTTTATTTCTCAAGATTTTATTTTGAACAACTTCAAACTAACAGAAAAGTTGCAGTAGCTCTACCCCACCTACCCTTCCAGTATCTAGTCATAGTTAAGTGTGGCATTTTGTTGTAATTTTTCATTAGTCTCCTTTAATCTAGCCTTTTCTGTCATACAATAGCACTTCGAAGAGTCAAACTTGATGTTTTCACAATGACCCTTTTAAATATTTTTTATGGTATTTTTTGATCATTCTCTTATTATTAGGTTTAGGTTATACATTTTTTTGTAGAAATACTGCATAAACGATGTGCACATTTTACTGCATCGCACGAGTTGATAAATAATACAGAATATTCAGAAAAAATGGACTCGAGATATTGTAGAAATAACTTTTTCTTACTTTTCATGTATACAAAAGAGTAATATATGGTAAATCTAAATGAGCTTTAAATAGCTCCGTGAATATGCATGAAATAAAAATTCTAAGTAAGCATCATAATTGCATATTGGCAGCATTTTTTCTTTTTTAGTGATATGTAAAATAATGATGTTTCTTAATAATAAACAGCATTTTATATTTAATTAAATATACTTTTAATTCCTTCTATTTGCTCTGCTACTATTCTATTACAGTTAGTTAACTATTTGCCCCTTGTATCCATTCAGCAAATATTGTGGTATTAAGAATATAATTGTGAACAGACACAGGCTCTGTTCTCATGGAACTTATGTTCTAGAAAATCAAATAGGCAATCACTGTAGAGTCTGCTAAGAGTACTCAGAAGAAGCCAGAGAAGTAGGAGGAGAACAAAGAAATGTTGAGTCACAGAAGCTAAGGGAATTCTGCTAAGCAGGTAGGAAAGTGCTCATTGGGTTTCATGATAAATATCATTGGTCACTCTGGTAAGAGAAGTTTCAAGATAGTATATAATGGAGTGGGAATCCAGATTGAAGTGTGCTAAAGAGTTTAAAGGTTGCTGAGAAAGTAGAAAGAGACAGAGGTATCATTGCAAATATTCTTAGTGGCCTCTCTGTGGTAATTCTGTTATACAAATCTTTACCAGAAGTAAGTGCTGGATAAACTTTTTTTGGTGAAAGAATTAATAATTTTACAGTAGCTGTTCCATACCACCTAGTTGCTCAGAAATGTACAGTAGCTCCCCACAGCTCACAAGCAAACCTCTATATGTAGCTTAGCCTTTTATTCAAGATGTTTCACAATTTGTAAATATATCCTGTTTTTTCTATAATTTCTCCCATTATTCCAGTTATAAATCTTGTGCTTCAACTGGGCTGGTTCTGTGTCTTTACTCATATGTTTTCCCCATCATGGAATGATTTTTTTTCTTACTCTTCCTGCTTTTTCAGAAATCCAGCCTTACTTTCTCAACCTCCACAAACTAATTCGTCTTTCTTGGAATTTCAACAGCACTTCTCATAGATTTCTTATTCTTAGTTCATCACTTTCTACTCCAGACAGATGTGTTATAACAGTGAAGACAGTTACCTGATTTTCAGTAAACTTTGTGATTCTCTACTTTGAAAGACTTCAGACTGAGAAAAAATGAAAACTAGGTGGTACGCTGAGATAGGCTTTTGTAGCAAGTAAAAACTGATTCTCCCCGCCCCCCCCCAAATTTTCCCTAATACTTTTTAACCCATACCACATCATCAAGATTTAAAATTAAGGAGATTTCATAATTTTTAATGAGTTCTCAGTATTTACCTTTGTTGGGAAAAAAAATCTTTTTTTAAAAATTTTACCTTGTACTATCACCTTATAATTTTTCAGGAATATAATAAAATAAACTATAGAATTATTATAAGCACATTTTGATTAATTTCTTCCCTTTGAAGGTCCAAGGGATGTCCTTCATAGCAGCAGTTCTCATTCTCAATTTGGAAGAGGCAGATGCCTTCATTGCCTTTGCAAATCTCTTGAATAAGCCATGCCAGTTGGCCTTCTTCCGTGTGGACCACAGTATGGTATGGACATTTGGAATGAATTATGTTTTCCTTTGACTGTCAGTTTCAGTAGTCTGAATGCCCTTTTAGAGTAAAAATAATAGAAGACTAAAATAATCTGATCTAAAATAAACTTTTCATTGAATTATAGTTTTATAAATTCTTAATGAAAACACTCAGAAAGAGGTGCTAAGCAAGATTTTGTTAATTTATGATTAATTTATTTTTGGAATATACTCTTTAATAATTTTATTGATATTTCTATCTTTAGATGTTGAAATATTTTGCAACATTTGAAGTATTTTTTGAAGAAAATCTCTCCAAACTATTTCTTCATTTCAAATCTTATAGTCTTACACCAGACATATACTTGATAGACTGGTAAGTCATAAGATACATAAACTATAATAATTAAAAGGAAACAAAGTATAACTTTTTGTGTGTTTTATCAGCTAGAGTAAATTTTATGTACATATCAAAAGTCCTTCTCTTGCAAATAGAGAAACTCGCATTTTTGTGGGGAGGCATTAGATTAAGAGCATGGACTCTGGGGTTGAAATCAGAATCTCTCAGTTTGTGTTTTACTTTATAAAAGGAGAATGATAGTATCTGCATTTTGAGTTGTAGTGAGGGTATTTTACATGGATTAGCTCATTCAGTGCCTAGTACATACAAAGCTTTCAAAAAGAGTTAGTTGCTATCCCTTTATTTTACTTAACACACAAGGACTTGTGATAGTTATGAATGTTTTGTTTTGTATTTTTTTTTACTCAGGGCTTTGTTTTTTCAAGGTTTATCCAGCTTTCTGACAGAGGAATGATACCTTATATAGGTGCTGATATCTTTTTTCAACTTTATAATTCCGGCTCTTCTGTTTTAACTTGAAGGGTTTGCCTAAGACTCTAATGAGCAGTAGCCAGTTGATCATAGAATGGGTGGTGGGGTGGTGGTGGTGGTGAATTTTGCCAGAGATGGACCAGTGATCTTAAGATAGATTAAGAGTACATTTGAAATATTTAAATCTTAAGTTCTAATCATTTAAAATCATTTGATTTTATGTAAATGATACTGTGTTTTAATATAGAAAAATAAATAACGGCATTGGTCAAATATAATATCTTCCCAGTTGGGGGCTTCTTTTATTTAGTTTTTTTTTTTTTTAAAGCTATGTTATTTTTCAATATATTCTCTTCCATTCCCATTAGGAACATTGGAGTTCCTCTGGGAAAGGCCCAAGGTAATGGGGGAGAAAAAGGGTTTTATATCAGGGGACCCAGAGGATCAAGACCAAACACTAAATGTATAAAGAAAGGGGAAAAAAATAACCCAGTTGTCAGTGTTGAGGAATGTGAACATAAGGCAAATCATGACCACAATTACTATAGGGAACAGGGTGGAGTTAATAATGAGGGAGCACTGTGTACTAGGAAGTGCCTAGGCACTGCAGGTACCCTTTCTGGTTTTGAATACTGTTAGTATTCTCTGTGCCACGAAGAGTATTAGTTTTGTTATGCAATTAAACGTGTGTTTATAAAGAAGTAGATGTGGATATTTGTTTCACTGCCTCTGTTGAACTTACTACATACAAATCCCAAAATCACTTGTGTAAGAAAACAAATAAGTGGCAGTGCTAAAGGGTTTTTTTTTTTGGTAGGCAAGCTTCTAGTTCCCTTTCTCAAGTTTCATCAGCCCTAACCTCAGATAAATGCAGTCTGTAAAAAATGTGCCCTTTTTTGGCCAATGCAACTTTAAGAGAAGTTCTCTGGCACCTATTCTCCCTACTTCCCCAACCAGAATGCTACCCCAAAGCACCATTGGTTACTGAATTACATGATCAGACATTGTCAGAAAGAATGAGGAAAAAAACCATTTTAGTGATTCTGTTGGAGTTATTATAAATGTTCCAAAAGAAGTAGTAAATAAAGTTTGATTAAGGAGGATAAAACAGTGGATGTTAATGGAATGAGAAAAGAGAAGACTTTATAATTTTGCATTTAGGTTACAAGAAGATGATACTTGGGTTTTTTAATACAATAATAATAAGTAACTTTTTTTGAACATTTCTTGTGTGCCAGGCACTGTTCTAAACACTTTACATTTATTAACTCCTTTAATTTTCAAAACAATCCTGAGAGGTAGATAGTATTATCTTTTGTTTACTAACAAGGAAATCGAGGGACAATAGATAATTATCTTGCTCATGGTAAAACAACTAATAAGTTGCAAATCTAAGATTCAAACTCAGGCATTCTGGTTTCAGAGCCAAGCCCTTAACCATTAATTAGGCTGTTCTGCCACTCCAGTTTGTATTAGACCATATCTCTACATAAGGTTGTAAATTCACATAATTTCATTATTTATTACTTAATTTCCTACTACTCAAGCTCTCTGAGGAAAGGAGCCTTTTTATCCCTAATTAAGCACTTTTTATACATTGTTGCTTAATAAGTGAATGAATGAATAAATGAACAATTTCAATGACTCTTTTCCCCCTAATTTTAGGATCTTCACCCTATATAGCAAATCACTACCACTTGATCTGGCCTGTCGAGTCTGGGATGTATTTTGCAGAGATGGGGAGGAATTTTTATTTAGGACTGGATTAGGGATCCTCCGATTATATGAAGATATTCTCCTACAGATGGATTTTATTCATATAGCACAGTTTCTAACTAAATTGCCAGAAGACATCACATCAGAAAAGTTGTTCAGCTGTATTGCAGCCATTCAGATGCAAAATAGCACCAAAAAATGGACTCAGGTAGAGTGACATTTTCCTACTTCCAGTAAATATGTTAAAACAGTCGACTTCTTGTAAAAGAAAAAGTTATGTATTTCTGAAATGTTAGTGCTTAAATTTAAAAAAGAATCTTTTAAAAATAAATTTTTGACTTTGAAAAAGCAAGAGTTGGTAAACACACAATAGAATATACAGATGTCAAATGATAATGTACACCTGAAAATTATGTAATTGGATTAACCAATGTTAACCCAAACAACTTAATTAAAAATTAAAAAAAAATTCAGAAAGCATAAAGAAGTGCACAAGAGTGAAAGTTATCCTAAATAAATACTTGAAATAAAAAAGAAAGAAAAAAAGAAAAAGCAAGATTTTAAAGCAGATTATTCCTCTTTTACCTTTCCAAACCTTCAGAGTTATTATTAAGTTCAGTAATACTTTGAGTTTAGCGAAGTTCATCCACAATAGTCAAGTATTTGCCAGAGCAAATATGTAATTATTATGATATTTCAAATGACAACAATTATATTAAACACCTGCTCTGTACTAAGGATTTGCAATAGAAATTTAATGTGTGATCTTGGCTTTTTAGATGCTTAGTCTTAGTAGGGGAGCAAACATTGGCAATCTAAAGTTAAGTGACAAAAGCATTATCATTTGCTCCATGAATGATAGACAGTAGGCATTATAAGCTCACAGTTTTATTGCTTAGGAAAATTAAATGAAAGCATATTGGTCCAGAAAATGTTCTGTTACCAAATAGTAATTTCAGAATATTTGACAAGTGATGAAAACTGGAATCTAATATATACCATAACATTGGGTTGAAACAAAAGGATTTGAGAATGGCAGTCTTCTGGGGACGGAGTTAAGTATACTAAAGCTTTTTCATGTTAATAAACTATAGGTATTTAAATCTCTTTAATCTGCATGATAATTTTTTGAGGATTAATCTTTACCCTATATAATTCCAGGTCTTTGCATCTGTAATGAAGGATATTAAAGAAGGAGACAAGAATAATAGTCCTGCTCTGAAAAGCTGATCTTCAAAATTAACAGACTAATTGGAATATAAACATGGTTTTGGTACAAGTTTTTTGTTTCGTATGTAAAAAGTATGGAAGAAAATGTTGGAGAAATCTAAAAGAATCAAGACATGGAAAACTGCTAATTTTGAATTCCATGAATGAAGTAAATGAAATAAGTAACCTATTGACAGTATTAGTAAGAAAGTATTTTTTAGGGAGAGCCATTTTACAAAGGAAAAAATTTAAATGGTCGGTTCATAGTTCATAATTTGGAGTGAACAGTAATGCAGTAAATTTTTTTTAACAGTTTGGCGATACTTCAAATTTTTTACATCTTTTCTTTTTTAACAGTTACCATAAAAGCACTTTGGAGGTCAGAGCAGGACTGTTAAATACTACTTTAACTTCCAAAATACTATTTGAAATAAACACTTTACCTTCTATATTGCCCATCTCCAACTGACAAAGGTCAGTTCTGACCATTTGAAGATATTATAGACCAAGAGTAAGCAACTTTGGTTGTAAATTATTTAAGCTACTGAGTTGTTTATCTTCATACACAAGTTGGGGCAAATTTGAGTTATCTGAGAACTGGAAATATTGGTGGGAAATTGTTTCACATTTGTTTAGGTGTTTTTCCACAGTATCATGTCTATTTCTTTTTGGAGGGAAATTGTTTCTTTCCCTTACGGAATTCTTACCACTCGAAGAATTTTAGCCTGTTTCTAGTCTAAGAAATTATTCATCTAGTAATTTAAGAAAGCTAACTGGTAGAAGGAAAGTTCTTTGCACTTTAGTGGACTAAAGAGTTGATTTTGGAAGTAAGTCCATAAATATAAATGAGGTTTTTCACTGGTAGGAGTAAAAGCTATGAATTCTGAGAGTTCTTAAATAGCATGCTATGTGGCAAGACTTTACATTTTTAGTTAAAATTCCTTCACTGTCCTTAGAAACAATTTGTTGATTCCAGTTTGAAATTCGAAATCTTAATATGTAGTCAAGTCCATGACTTGTAAAACACTGTGCATAATTTTCTAATTAATGGCAATAAGAGTAAAAGAAAAAGATAAAATTAACTTTTTCTAATGAGTCTAACTTTGATGATATAGATAGAGAAATTATTAAGTTTTGGTAAATATTCATTAGGTTTATTATAATATGTTTAATTCTTAAACCTAAAGTAAATCCCTTGAGTGTTATGAGTGATATCTATATAACATGCTATTTGGTTAATAATTAGATTTATAGTGTGCTTTTGTGTTGCAGTTTGGTTTGAAACAACACTTAAGCACACTATTTCTGTTAGTGGTATATTGTCTTCAAACTAACAAGCCTGAGAACCTTGTTAGTGTACTGGCTGCCTCTTTAGAAGTATGGGAGCAGATGATGTCCATATATTTTTACCCCATGGGTCATTCTAGCCTAGGGACCACTATTGGAAACCTCAGAAGTTAACTCCTGTCATAGGAGCTCGCTTAGTGGAAACTAGTATGTAATAAAATATTGAGGGAGTGCCCAGGGTCCTAACAGGTTTTAGGATGACATTTTAACTCTGGTAACTACTTCCTTCGTATTGGTGGCCCTGATAGAGGAAGTGTAAGCCCTGGCAGTAATCTCATTGAGGTTATACTACCTCCTTGAATTTATTTTTCCTTTTATGTATTTGTTTTCCTGAGTTGGACCTAAATTGCTGTATTTCTTTTTCTCATTTTATTACTGTACAGTTTCTTTACCTTTCAAGTATAAATGTGTATATAAAATGTAAATAAAAGAAATTCACTAAAACCCACTATTAACAATAACTGTGTAAATAAAAATAAGCAGAGTAATTACTTGAAATGAGTCTTCATTACTTTGCGGGGGGTGGGGGGGGCAGGTACCTGTTTATTTAATTTCATTTGGAGAAAAAAAGGAATGAATTTATCTTGCCAAATTTCCAAGGGATGCACTAGGCCTTCAGCCTCTTGAGACTGACAGTATCGGCAGCTAAAATATTGTACCATTTCTTTCCTGGAACCTCCCATAGAGTCAATATGGAGTTATTTACATGATCAGTGTATAACAATTTTTTTCTTTTTTTGGGGGGTGGGCAGTGGATTAAAGTGTATTTTCAATTCAAAAAATAACTTATTACAGTCCTCAAGATAATGTGAAACTTATCATTTGTCTACTTACTGTATATATTTCTCCCTCCCTTTTAGCTCATTTGTCTACTTACTGTATATATTTCTCCCTCCCTTTTAGCTCAGGTCTACATCATATTATTTAACTGCTACTAGAAGATTCCAGTAACTAGTATAATTTTTTAAAGTCATAGAACATAGTCATAGTTTTTGCTGATTTCTTTTGTATTGATGACCTTCATATAATGTTACCGGTTTGAGTGTATTTGACTTTATAAAAGAGAGATAGCATTTGCAAAAGGGCATTGAGATTTTCAAAGCCTCTGACTTCAAGATAACAGCTTTTATTGTAGCGTGGGAACTAATGCTATTTTTATCTCGAAAAGTCAACTTTTTAGAGTCTACACTGTTGGAGAGTATAATTCTAAAGCATATAATCATGGAATAATTTGTCTTCATAATGCTGTATGGTTTATTTTGATTTTTCATATCCTATTTTTGTTTCGATAAGGTAATTTTGTATTCCATGAGTGTATTCAAACAACAGAGATTGATTGGTATAAAAGAGGCAAAAAACACGTGAGATAACATTGGAGAAATCAGATTTTAATTTGCCATGACTAGTTGACATAGTATTAGAGAACAAAGTCTTACTCTAGGGAAAAAGTGGATTTTTATATTGAATTCATATTATTTTGATGTCAAAACAATGCCCCAAATAATTCTCAAATGTAATAAAACTTCATTAATTAGAACTACACTGTTTCACAACATGTAAAAACAAAATTTAATAGAAGTTTTAAAAAAGATTTCAGGGAAACCAGCCACTTCAGAGAGAGAAGAAAGCCTTGCCTTTAAAAATGGTTTACTAACTAACAGTGTAATTGCAATAGAAGTTAACTACTAATGACTTTGAATGCAGGAATATTTTAAGCTCGGATTATGTGCCAAGCATTGCCTCTTAATATTTTGATAGGCTAAAGTTACAAGGCTTGGAAAAGTTAGCAAAATTGCATTTCTTTCTAAATATTCTACCATTCATATTGATTTTCCTTCCCTTGGTTCCAATTACTGAGGTTTTACTATATGCATTTCATTTCGTGGGTTAGGTTTTCTAATAAACACCAAGAAGGAAATTAGACTTTTTTAAAAATTGTATTTCAAACGTGTGTCATTTGTCGAACATTAAAGTGAATAATATTTTCATGATTTTATTTACGGTAAAATGACTTGTATAATCATAATGTATTTGGAAAATCATTTTTGTAATAAAAATGTAAATGATAAATTTAGAGTAGGAGTATATAAAACTGACAGCAATGATATATATGTTTGTTCTCATTTTTCATCTTTAGACATAATACTATACACAATAATATTATAAAAGCAGAAAGTAAAACTTAAAATTTTCCTGGTCTAGGCAGTATTGATAATCAGTATTGTAAGTGGATGATGTATTCTGATTAGCACGTAAATCCCAAGGCTTTTAGTTTTAGCATCTATACATTCATAAGAAACTTCGAAAGGGAAGTATTTATTTGATTAAAACCCTTGTAGATTATAAAAGGCTTTGAATGCCTATGTTTAGACTTTAACTTGTGAAGATAAATTGGAATATGTTTGAATGATAGTGTTTTATTCTTAATACTAAGTGATTTTTAAATAAATTGTGCTGCAGTAAGGTAATTTCTTTGTCGTAATGTATTTCATTTGCTTTGATTTTTAAAGCCACTTATGGGAGCCCTTAAAAAGTAAGTAATTCTCATCAAAATTTTAATTGGACAACATGTATTATGATCTTATAAAAGTATATATCAAATATGATCATTTACTTGCTCAAAACCTTCTAGTGGCATTCGTCATAATAAAAATCCAAACTTTTACCCTGCTCTACAAGGTCCTGTCTGTTTTGGTCTCTGCCTCCCTACAATTTCAACTACTGCTCAACCTCATTAACTCCACTGTAGACCTAATTTCTTGCCGTTTCTCAATCTGCCAACCTCCTGTCTACCTAAGGGCTTTTACTCTTGCTGTTTCCTCTGAAATGTTCTTTGCCTTGGTCTTTGTATGGCTTTATTCTCTTTTATTCAGGTCCCTGCTTAATGTTACTTCCAGAGTCGGGTTTTCTCTAGCCATTTATCATTCTCATGACCTTACTCTGCTTCATATTTCTTTATAGTATCTATTACTTATCACTAGCTGACATTGTTATCTATAGTTGTTTGTCTGTTGTTTCCAGTACAGTGTAAACTCTGTTAGAAACAGTCTTTT
>NW_024344378.1:24505117-24589034 GCF_902729225.1 Pteropus medius | reverse complement strand
TTTTTTACTACCACTGAATTGCTAGTGCTGGAAATAGTGCTTGGCACTACCCGTGATAGATACGGATGAATAGATTGTTTTTATTTTGGGCTACTCCTCGGTGAACTTTCCTTTTATTTAGAAAATTTCTATTAGATTACGAATTTCTCTGGAAACTCAAATCATTTACTTAGCTAGAAACTTGACTTAAACATTTAAAGGTTGGGTAGAAGAGAATGAACTAGTAGAGGTCAAAAGTAGGAATATCAGGAGAGCATGGGGGTCAGAAAAAAGAAGCGACAAAAGTATTTCCTCAAAGGAGTAATTGATAGTATTATGTGGCAATGAGGTTGAGATGAGGACTAAGGAATTTCCATTAAATTTAGCAACATGTAGGTCATTGATTTCCTTAGTTATGTTGGTGTGCCTTGAGTGTGGCAGCCAAAAGGTTTGAGGAATCAGTAGGAGGCATGGAAATTAAAGATTGGTTGTGTAGATAATTCTAAAGTTAGCTGTAAAAGGGAAGAGAGCAGATAATAAAACAGCTGGTGGGAGAAAAGGAGGTTGCTTTCCCCTTAACTTTTTTTAAGATGGGAGCAGTTCAAATATTTAAATAATAATAGAAAGTATTCAGTAAAGATTTAAGAAATAAAGAATGGGATAATGAGTAATCTGAGATCCCGGAATAGGCTGCAGGGAGATGGATCCGGAGGATAAAGTGAGGAAAAGTGGGAAAAGTGTTCAGATGCAAGTAGGTTTGTAAATTTGGTGTTGGGAATCTGAAAGAGTTCTGTCCTGTCCTGTAGCTATTGTTTACTTTTGTGTGGTAGTCAGGAAATGGGGGCCATCTAGTGTAAGCAAGAGGGAGCATTGGTTTTGTTTTTCGGATTTCTTTTTTCTGTGATTGGATGGTGAAGCCGTAAATATGAAAAGGAGGCTAGAAGAGGAAGACATTTTGTATGTGGAGGGAAAAATAATGACTTGTAACATCTTACTTAGAAGAAAATATCAGTGCCTCATCTGGATGGTCTATATCTGGCTTTTTGTGCCATTTCCCCTTGCCAACTCTGCTTCATTCGCACTGGCCTTCTGAAACTCAAACATGCCCAAGCTTATTCCTGCCTTAATCTTTTGCACTAGCTATAGATTCTGCTTGGACTACTCCACTCTTCTGGGCTAGCTGGCTGCTTGACATTTGGTTCTCAGCTTCCTCATTTAACGTGATTACCCAGTCTCAAGTAACTATTCAGTTACTCTCATGGCACTCTAATATTTTGCAGAGTATGTCTCACACGCCCCCTCCTACACACACATTTATAACATCTGGAATATAAGTTCCGTATCAACAGGAATCTTGTCTGTCTTGTTCATGGCTGTACAACTAGAAAAGTTCCTAGTACCCAGGAGACATTTAAACGTAGGCCCTTAAATAAAAGTGAATGAACAAAACTTTTCACAGCTACTCCTTTTTTAAAAGTAATTTATTTTTAATTTTCAGTTGGCATATATTAGTTTCAGGTGTACAACTTGGTGATTAGACGTTTATATAACTTATGAAGTGATCACCCTGATAAATCAGTACCCATCTGACACACACAGTTACTACAATATTATTGACTATGCTATGCTTTACATCCCCATGATTATTTTGTAACTACCAATTTGTATTTATTAATCCTTTCCCCTTTTTCACCAACCCCCACCCCCCTCCCATCTAGCAACCATCAAAAAATTCTCTGTGAGTCTGTTTCTGTTTTATTTTGTTCTTAAGACTCCACATGTAAGTGAAATATGGCATTTGTCTTTTTCTGTCTGAATTCACTCAGCATAGTACCCTCTAGGTCCATGTCTCCACAGCCACTGTTAGGGGAGGTTTGCACAATGCATACGTGTCAGGAAGTGCACCAGTGCACGTGTATTAAGAAGTGTGGAGCCAGATATTATATGAGATGTCTGTTCTTTGAGAATCAGATGAAATTGCCTTGAACTCTTTCTCATGGGTGTTTGGACAAATCTTTCCCACTCTCTATCTAAGGAATTAGAAGTGAACTGGCCTTGAACTGATTAAGGCCTGTAAAGCAGTTGCTATAAGGAACAAAGTATATAGAGAAAAACAATAAACAGCTGGAGGAAAGATTTTGGAAGGTGGGCCATATTTGAGTTTAAAAGAAGGAACAAGGAAATACTTCCAATGCATTTGGGGAAAACTCCCTAAAAAGCAATGTTCAAAAGTCAGGGGGGAAGAAATTTTGGAGGATAGTTTGGTGAAGGTCAAAATTCTTATGTAGAGAGACTGATAGCTATTGTCTTTGATTAGAAGGAGGTGGATTTAAGAATAATTATTAACTGAGGCTACATTTTATCTTAAAATAATACTGAACTAGGAGTCAAAAAGACCTGAGTTTGACTCATGTTTTATCAGTGACTGTAGGCTTCTAAGCAAGCCAGTTTATCTTCTCTGAGCATCACGTTTTTTTCACATATAATATAGGACTAAAAATAATCCGCTCTGGTATTTCAGTGTTGTTATTAAAGTTGCTGAAGATAGTTATGATAGATGTAGACCCTTAAGTTTTGTACAAATACAATAAAAGTTGTTGGAGCCAGAAATGAAGGAAACAGGTAGATGGTAGGTATACCATGAAGGGGTGGGAGAAACAGGAACTTGTTAAAAGGGACTGTAGACAAAAAAATGTGAGATTGAAGGCTGAAGTGAAAACCAGGGACAAGAAAAGCCCTGTTCTTTCCTTCAGGCGCCCACTCTAGTTATTGATCTATTGAATTCCTGAATTTTACTTTTCTACTGGGCGCTCTGCTTGGTTTATCAGTGCATTTAGTTCTCCCTTATCCTGAAACAACTCTTGAACTCTACCATAATCCTAATTTACTATTTCTCTCCCCTTTAACCCACGAAAGAGCCCCTTTTTAGATCATTTCGGGGAATTTTCACTAAAAAAAAAAAAAAAAATTAACTCCGCACTGCGGATGGCAGGCGAGGTTGGCAATATTTGTTTCTGACATGCTCATCTGATACTCATCTATTTTACCTAAAGTATCATTGGTTGGCAGGATTTAATCAGCGTTTGTGAAGGTGCCTTGCAAACTGTTAAGAGCGCCAATATAAGAGGAAACTGGGCTCTCCAAGGTAGGCCAGACTCATCAGGTATCAGAGCTAGTTAAACGCTGACTTTTGCAGCAAAACCCAGTTTCGCCAAGACAGAGGTCCAGGTAAACGCTCACCTTCGCTCAGGTGGGTTTTCTGAGCCAAATCTCGCGCCGCCGAGGTCGGAGGCGGGGAGCACGAAGTATCGCGAGATGATGGCGTTTTCCCGCGAAGGAGAAGCGCGCGTTTTCCTTTGGCCCGGGAGTTGTCGAGAAGACTGGGGTCGGCAGTGGCTCTGAAGATAGAGCGCGCGGCGTTGTAGGCTCTGAGACGAGGGGACCTTGTTCCGGAGTGTGTGTCCAGCCATGCCAACGCAGGAGCCCGCGAGCAGCGGCGGTGAGTGAGGAGAACCTTCCTCTGGGCACGGGCGGCGGCGTCCCGGGCATAGGGGGGCGCAGCATGGAAGCTGCAGCCGAGCTTTGAGCGAGGAGAGCTGACCCTGGGCTGAGACTGAGGAGGAAAAAAGAGGTCAGAAGCTGTGAAGAGAGAGTGGAAGGTACCCGGAATTGCACATATTTGCACAATATAGATTTTACACGGGAAACGTGCATTTTCCCGAGCGTCCTGATTTGTAAACTCAGGTCCAGGCACCTTGTTGACATCGCGAAAGACCTAGGATATCGTCTGAGGTGATACTGGCGTCCCCGTGGGTCTTAAGCTTTTGCTTCGAAAGCATCTGGGAAGAGGCGAAAGGCTGTTTTCAGTGGGAGTTGAGTAATTGGTAATTTTTTTTAAACTGCAATTTGGAAGACTTTTTCCTCTTAGGGACCCTAGCTCCAGATAGAGTTGAACAACCGGAGGCTGCCGTGATTACCCCAGCCATGCTAGAAGAGGAAGAACAGCTCGAAGCTGCTGGACTTGAGAGAGAGCGGAAGATGCTAGAAAAGGTAATTTAGGAATCAAGTTCATCGTCGTTAAAGCCGGTAGTTAACAGTAACCTGATGCTAACTCAGAGGTGTAGTTTGTGTTCTTTGGTTTACTAGTCCGGTTTTTTTCATAAACTTTAGAACAGACTTTGGTCTTTATGTATTTGTAAATTTATAGATGCTATCTTTGAGAAACCTTTGCACGTGCTTTGAATGATTCTTCTATGAGAGATAGTAAAGTGGCCTCATCTCTCTTTTAAGTGAGCATTTTAAATTGCTTGTTTAGCCAATATAATTCTTTCAAAGTTGATAGTGAATTTTTTAAGCGCTGTTTTCCATCTAAGTGATCGACTTGCTTTATGTTTTCTTGGGCTGTTGTTAAGTAAGATTCTTTAGGTACAAATAATTTATACTTGTGGTTCTCTTGTACAGAGTATCAGTTTTGTAGATTACTAAAAGCAGTTTTTAACCCGTTAAATTCTTAAGTACATTTTGCTCCAATAATCAAGTCCCCACCCTGCTATTTAATTATTGCATGTGCAAGAAAAAGAATGATAGCTAGCCAACAGCTCTTACCTACTGTGATTATTACAAGCGATTTTCTTGTAATAATTCATTTAGTTCTCCCAATATTACGATGATTTATAGGTACTTCTGATATCTATTTTCAAAGAGAGGAAACAGGTAGTTGAGGGTCAAACTAATGAACTCAAATTTGAACTCTGCATGTCTTTAGAGTGTCTTGTCCTTGACTCTATACCCTTCTAAGGAAATATACATTAGTATTGAATTTACTCCATGTAATTACAAAACTACTTAAATTAGGAAATAATGTACTCCAAAGAAAAATTGGCTCCTTGCTATTTTATATGAGCAATAATGATTTTTTTTTTATATTAACACCTCATTGTATTTGTTGTGAGGCACTGTTCTGAATGCTGTACATATATTTCATTGAATCCTCAGCTATTCTACAAAGTAGCTACTGTTATTAAACTCATTATCACTATTATTAACCTTACTAGTTTAATTATTAGTATAAACTATTCTATTAAAGTATTGAATGAAGTAAGTTCTGTTTTCACCTCATGTAGGTGAGGAAACTGAGACACCTAGTAAATGTCAGAGCCAAGATTGCTCTGTAGACCATGTGGTTCCAGAATTCACTCTTTATAACCACCATGCCTGTACTTTTACTCCAGTGATACAGGTTGTTATTACTAATTATCCACAGGTTCTGTTTTTACTTGAAGAAAGATAGGAGGTACAACAAGAAGGGAAAAACATTGTCGCATTGGAAGATCTATCAAAATTTATAGTACCATAAGTATAGCTGATGAAACTAGGAGTCAAAATGACTTCTTTCAGTGAAATTTTAAGCTTTTGAACATTTTCCAATTAGTCCTGAAAGTTTTTTTAGAATTATTGTTGAGGGATAAGTATGGTACAGCTAGCTTTTCTTTAGCATTTATGCAATTAAAATAGCAATTTTTAATCCACTTTTAGTCCTTCCATGAGTAAAGCATACAGCTCTTTTTAATCCTTCTACTAATACAAGGGTATAATTTGCTAAAAACTTCGAATTGTGGTCTGTTGGTATTACATTGTCTTTTTATGTACAGTATTGAAAGAATTCGATTCAGTTTTTTACTTGACATTCATAAATTATACCCTACGTGATTATGGAGAGAATTTTAAGAATGAGTCTCTCCCTACACATCTCTGGGGGCCAAAAACTCACTATACAAAGTAAAAATTCCTTTCCTTTTAGGAGAATATAATATTTATGAGCATGTATTTAGAAGTACTTCAGAGAGGAAGAGCCAGCTTAAGTCGTAATGAGAACATTTACTAGGCTTTAGGAGATCTTAAAATTTGTAAAGAGCCTGGACAATGACTTTAACATTTTTGTGCTACAGTTATATTATTTGGCTTTTCACCTTCATTTCCTTTAGAAAGAAGTCATTGTTAGTCTAGAATATTTAAAAGTTAGCTTTAATGTGTGTCTGTGGTGGGGGAGGGGAAAGGTAAGAGTTGGTAGATTTTTTTGGAGCAGTAAAGGAAAATAGTTCCTGTTTTGTAGACTAAAATATAACTCCCCTTCCATCCCCCAAGATCTAGGATTGGTGTTGGGAGAGATAATGGGGTAGACAGTGGAGAATTTCTGCTGTTGGTCTCCATTGGCATACACTTTCATGCTGGTCATCAAGATACACTTTCTGTCAGACACTCAGTTCTTTCCACAATGGAGCTACAGTTTACCTTAATATAACATAATGAAATTGTTAAGTCCAAGAGTAATTAATGATAGATAAGATTTACTCCAAAATTGTTTTGAAATACGGAAGACTGGGTTTAAAGCTTAACCATTGACATGGTATTCTAATTATATTAATTACAAATTATTCATGATGGTATCTTAAAGCTTTAATTAAAAAAAATATACTAATTTATTTTGAACAGGATTTAAGGTAGCAGTTATATGTAAATTAAGTCCAGTAGATTTTAACTAAAATTTTAAACAAATTTAAAAAGTTAAAAAATTTAGGAATTCATTTTTATAAGGTCAAATAATTTCATCTTCCCATTTATATCTTCCTCATTCGTTGACTGCCTATGGTAATCACAGTAGTATTTTGGTAATAGTAAAAGAAAGGCTATTCAAAAATAACTGGAAATAGAATTTGATAAGATGTTGAGAGATTAACTGCATGGATAAGATTATGGGTGGTTTTAAAATATTTTTCTGCAATGTGCATGTACTACTTTCATGTGATTTATTCTTAGGTATCTGTCATTGCTTTTGTAATAGAAAATAAATGTATTTTGAAAGAAAAGCTAGAGGGATGACATAACATTTAGGAAATACAAGCCAATATACAGTAGTGCCTGATTTACAAGTTCAAGCCTTACCCACTAAATTAAAGTTAATTAGATTATGCTAACTGGTCTAATACATTCTTTGTCTCACCAGTGGAATTAATGGTTGGTAAGGTTTGCATATATTTGGCCTCAGTAGATAATTAAACTCACTTGACTCACTTCAGCAGTCCATTTAATGCTTTTCTTTGAATTCAGATTATACTGGGTTGGCAAATTATGAACTAGATTTAGCCTCTTGATTAGTTTTATTGGAACACAGTTATGCTCATTTGTTTACGTATGACTGCTCTTATGCAAAAAGGCAGAACTGAGTATTTGCAATACAAACCATATGATGCTTACATATTTAAATATTTACTCTTTGGGCTTTTACATAAAAAGTTTCTGGGCCACTGAACTATAGTATTTATAGCTTTTATGTTTTCTATCTTGTGCCTTCTGGTGTTCGTTTAAAATTAACTTTTATCACTGTGAACTTGCTAGACTATTGTAGGCTTTTAGAAAACAATGAATAAATGGTGTGTAAAAGTAATGTGCAGTAATTTTAAAAGTAATAAAGCAGAGGTTTGTAATTGGAAGTTGTGCATAGGTGAAGGAGAAAGTAAAAGAAAGATAAATGTTGAGAGTAGGCCTCTAGGGAACACGGTACTGCAGGAGAAAAGAAAAGGCTTGTAAGAAATCAATCTGATTTACCATGTTAAAATATTTTGACAATACAGTTTTAAAATTCTGAAATTAGATATTCTAGTTGCTCACCAATGACGTTATATTTTAATTCCAGTGCTCTAGCAAATAAAAATGGTCTATAAAATTTTTCTCATCATTTGGTTGTTTAAAACCTTAACTCCAACTTGAATTAAATATTTACTTTCTAAATTTAATTTCAAATATTTTCAACAGGGGTCCTCAGTAGATGGCCAGTAACCATATGTCCAGTATCTGAAATTTTGATATTTTGGTATACAAGCTACATTGTACCAGATTGCCTGTTGAATTCAAGAATCATCTTTTCATCTATTTGCTAGTTTTTGGTTTGGAAAATAAAATACTTTTAGTAAATGAATTCAATATTATAAAAAGTCCTTTTCATTAATTACATGAAATATATTAAACCCGAAGAGCATTCATTTTGTCAATTTTGTTACACCTTATGCAGTAGGTCAGTGTATGTCAGAAAACTTTAATAGTCGTGGAAATTTTCTCTTTGGATAGGCTCGCATGTCTTGGGATAGAGAGTCCATGGACATTCGGTACCGTAGACTTCAACATTTGCTTGAAAAAAGTAATATCTACTCCAAATTTTTATTGACTAAAATGGAACAGCAACAATTAGAGGTATGTATATGTGCTTGATGACAGCTGATAGCTTAAATTTTTAAAAAACAGCTTTATTGAGGTAGAAATTACATACAATAAAATGCACACATTTTAAGTTTATAGTTTACTGACTTTTGATTAATGTGTAGATTGGAGTAACCATCAGCACAGTTGTGATAAAGAACATTTTCATCATCCCGCAGAATTCTCTCGTTTAGTGATCCCCATGCCTGGCTGCAGGCAACCACTGATTATTTTCTATCTCTATAGATTAATATTCCTTTTTCAAGAATATTGTAAATGGAGTTAAAGTAAGTACTCTTGTGTCTTGCTGCTTTAGCTCAGCGTATTTGTGAGATTCACTTATGTTGTGTTTACTCAGTAGGTCACTCTTTTTTATTCCTGAGAAGCATTCCGTTGTATGAATATACCACCATTTATTTTCTGTTCACCTGTTGACTTTTATCCTGTCAGTAATATTTTTTGGATACTGGAAATTGTGAATTTTATGCTGCTCAGTCTTTTTTTAAATTGCTTTATTGAGATATAATTGACATACACAAAACTGCGCATATTTAAAATGTCATTTTCTAAGTTTTGACATGTGTATACCTACGAAGCCACCACAATCAAGATAATGAACATAATTATCAACTCCAAAAAATTCTTCCTGTTTCTCCCTTTTAATTGAGGTATAATTGACACATATTTGTTTCAGGTGTACAGCATTACTAATTCAATATTTTATTTATTGCAAAAATGATCACAATACGTTTAGTTAACATCCATCACCATACATAGTTAACAAAAATATTTTTATGAGAACTTTTGAGTTTTACTATCAGCAACTTTCAAAGATGCAGTACAGTATTAACTATAGTCGTTATGCTATACAGTACATCTCCATGACTTATTTTATAACTGGAAACTAGTAACTTTTGACCTTCAACCATTCCGCTTTCCCCAACCATGGGTCTGTCTGTTCTTTGTATATGTAAGCTCCTGTTTGTTTGTTTTTTAAGATTCTACCCATAAATGAGATCATAATGGTATTTGTCTTTCTCTATTTGACTTATTTCATTTAGCATAATATCCTCTAGGTCCATCTATGTTGTTAGGGCAAGATTTCACTCTTTATGGCTGAATTCCTGCCCCCTTTTAATTCTTTCCCATCACTTCCTGTGTTCATCACCAGATAGCCACTGATCTGCTTTCTGTTATTGTAGATCAATTTATATTTTCTGTTGGTGATATGTTCTTTCAGCTCTAATATGTCTGAAAAAGTCTTCATTTGATTTCATTTTTGGAAGATATTTTTACTGAGTAAAGAATTTATTTTTATTCAGGACTTCCTTCCCCTCCTGGCCCCCACATAGTAATTTAATGATATATTACTGCTTTCTAGCTTACATTGCTTCTGACAATGATGTCCTACAAAACTGTAAGCAATCTGGCTGCCTCCCTCAACCCCATTACCTTTCAGACCTTATTCCAGGTGTGTTTCCTGCTTTTGGGCCTTTGCATGGTCTGTTTTCTGCTTGGAACCCTCTTCTAGATATCTGCATGGCTTACTTTATCATCATCTTCAGGTCTTGGCTTGAATGTTTTCTCAATGAGGCCTGCCCTGACAACCTTAAATAAAGTTGCTACCTGGCACGTCTTCTACCCTCACGCTCCTGATCTCCTCTTTACCGTGTTCTGTTATTATACTTATATATATAATTTATTGTCCACTAAAATGTATGAAGATTTTAAATTTTGTGCAAATTTTGAGACTATAATAAATTTCTCTATCTCTATTATTTAAACTGACTAATTATCAATCAATACTTTACTATATTTACTAAATTCTTTTTCCTTGGCTGATGCCCTTTTTAATATGGTAAAATGAAACAGGAAATCTAAACAAATATCAAGCTTAATAAGTTATTATTAGGCAAATATCCTTTTTAACCACCTTTTGGGAATGGTTTGAAACCTTTTGTGTCTTGCTTTTAAAGCTTTGGTAGGATGCATATGGAACCCCTTTTAGTATAGAATAACTTGTCCCCTCCCCCACTCTTCTGATAACTTTTTTAAAAGATTTTTATTAGAATACAGCTAACATACAACATTTTATTAGTTTCGAGTGTACACCAAAGTTATTTAACATTTATATATCTAAAGAAGTCACCATGACAAATCCAGCACCCATCTGACACCATACAATGCCGTCACAATATTACTGACTATATTCCCTATGCTGTACACCATAGCCCCATGACTTGTTTGTTTCATACCTGGAAATTTGAACCTCTTGGTCTATAAAATTGGTCTTACTCTATCACCTTTGTCTGCGAACTCTTGATGCCTGTATGTCAGGAGGCCTTTCCACTTTGGTTGATAGGAATGTGAACTATTTCTGATCCCTGTGTGAACAGGGATTGTTCCACCTTGCTTCTTTCTAGTGTCTTTTTCTGGCCTTGGTTTTTTTTTGCACTCATGTACTGATCAACACTTAGCGAAGATTTGACTGCTGATCTTCAGAGCTTTTTTTATGTGCAGCCCTCTCCTCTTTGGTACTTGACCCTTGGTATGCCAGCTGCTCTAAGTTTTGCACTCTGTTTCAACTCAGGAAGACTGTTAAACTGGGTTCTCACTATTATTTGCCTAGGAACTTGCCTCCAGACAGTAAGCTAAGCAGTCAAAATTCAGCTCATTTGTTTACCTTCTGTCAGTGTTCACTGTCCTTTGCTGAATGCTGTCTGAAAACCATTGTTTAATATATTTTATCTGGATTTTAGTTGCTTAAGGCAAGAGGGTAAATCTGTTCCTTATTGTTCCGTAAAGTCTCGAAGTGCAAGTTCTCCCTTGTTTTTTAATTTATATCTATAAGTGTGTGTGTGTGTGTGTGTGTGTGTGTGTTCTTCATTATGAACATAGTCATTTGAGATTTGTGTTTTATACTTTGTATTTCCACTTGTGACACTAAGAACATATCTTACAGGAACAGAAGAAGAAAGAAAAATTAGAGAGAAAAAAGGAATCTTCAAAAGCTGCTAAGGTAATATATAGTAAACTAGACTATATTGTATGTTTTACTCTAAATATTGAAGAAATTCTTTTGTATGCTTTTGATTTTATTGATCTTATATTTATTTTAACCTTTATCTGATAACTGATCTTTGTTATAAGCTACATGGGAACATGTGAAATTGTTTCTTAGTATTTTAGATATAGAAGGAGAGCTCAAGTATGACCCCTTCAGTTTCTTATTCTGTGGACTATTTTTCATAAAAGCAAAATTTTACTTAATTGGTAAAAATCTGCACATGTTTTATAACTCAAGGCATTTTATGAGTAGCCAGACCTGTTGGTACATGTAATGATAACTCTTTCTCTTTCATGCCTTCAACCTCATCTTGTCAACCTGGAGCTATAAACAGTGATCTACATTTGTGTCTCGTGCATAGCTGCAACAGTAGAACCAAAAGTGGAGCAGATAATCATCTCTTAAAAACATTTTAGATAATAGAGCATTTGTTTAGGGATAGCCTGAATTTGAGATGTGATCTTTGTAAAGAATATATTTTAACACGAGGCTGTTTAATGTAATGATGGGAATTATATAAATAACTGCTAGTGAAAAGAGAAATGATAAAGATAACATTGAATACTTAACGTGTAAGGTCTTGTTCTAAGCTTCACATGTTTTTTCCTAATTCTCAAAACAGCTCTGTTAGGTAGAAATACTGTTATTATCCCCATTTAACATATAAAGAAGCTAATGCAAGGAAATAAAGTACAGTCCGTCCTCATTCGCAGATTCCCTATTTGCAAATTAGCCTGCGGCTAAAACTTATTTGTAACTCCCAAATCCGTGCTCACGTTTTTATCGTTATTCACAGACATGTGCATGTGCACAATGGCCAAAAATTTAAGTTTCCCAACATGCACATTCCCGGCTGAGGTCAAAGTGATGATCTGCCTTGTTTAAGCCGTCACGCTGTAAACAAATGTCCTTTTTGTGGTCTATGTAATGCCATGATTTTTGCATTTCTGTCATTTTTGTTGGTTTTGCTATTTAAAATGGCCTTCAGCCACATTGTACTAAAGTGCTTTTTAGTATTTTTAATGCAAGAAGTTCTGTTGTGCCTCATGGAGAAAATATGTATGTTAGATAAGCTTCCTTCATGAGTGAATTACAGTGCTTAGTCCTCAGTTCAATGTTAATCAATATATGTATTAAAGAAGATAGCAACACACAAAAAATAGGGTTATGTATTGATTGGTATTTGAAAATGTGACCAGAGCCTTGCAGGAGACTCAACTTGTATTTCTCCTACAGGCAGTGATTCAATGTTTCACCAATTCAGTATTTGCAGCGACTTTATATAACATAACTACTGTGAATGACAATTGACTGTAACTTGCTGAAGGTCACACATCTAATAAATAGTAACGTCAGGATTTGAACCCAGGATTAGTTTCAGACCCAACACTTCTATACTAAACTGGTTTTATTAGGAAATATCAAAATGCCAAAATGCAAAATAGGTAGGATATCGTTAATTCCAGTTATTTGTTTCTTAATGTGGTTAGTGGTGATGTTAATGTACACAGTCAGTAATGTTGCAGCAAAAGCAGTTATTAAAAAACATAATTTGACTCAGTTGCTAATTCCACAGACTTATTTTGGTTTTTTAAAGAACATATACCTGCAAGATAATTTTACTGGCTTTTTATCATTTATTCTCCACTCTTCAGCTGTTGATTTAATCTACCCTTCACCTTTGCCCAGCTAAGTTTTTGTACCAGGGTTTTGTTTTTTTCCCCACTTTATTCTAAAGAAGCCAACCATTAAATTCTGCCTACTCCATCGCACTGGTCTCTTTTGATATTTTCATTTTTAATCCTCTCGCTTTTTTACTTCAGTTTAAAACTTACTTTATTTCTTTGTCATTTACATTTCTCATACATGTTGTCTACCTTTTCTCAATCTTTTCCAACTCTTATTTTCAAACTGTTTTTGAAAATCTCTTCTTTGCCTTCCTTCACTAATATTTTTTCTGTCAGTATTTTATTTCTACTTTCAATCGAATTTAACTTATTAATTTTCTGAAAATGAGTACTCTTTCCATACCATGCCTATTGAATATCTTTAGCATAAACATACAGTTACAGAAGATGTACATGGTAATTTCAAAATATAAATGTCTTATATGTTTGATTTTGAAATTTCTCTTGTAAAATGAAAAAAAAAAGGAAGAATGTAGTCTTTAAAAAAGAGCGCCATGGTTACAAATAAGTAAGAAAGTATAGAAAAAGGTTATGTGTTGGTAAGTATAATGGTGATGAGTTGTGGATGTGAATCAGCTGCAGGGAACATTTAATTTGTAAAACCATAGTAATCCTTAGAAAAATAATGTTCTAAATATTGTTTTTAGGGTAAAAATTCCAATGATGCAAATGAAGAGAATCCAGGTAAATTTTTTTGTTCTAGTTTTGAAGACTGTGTGTTTATATTTTTATGTTAATTGCTATCAAAAATAAAATGAATTTTTTTTGTAGTTATGAGAAAGAAAAGAGGAAGAGAAGATGAATCATACAATATTTCAGAGGTCATGTCAAAAGAGGTAAAAATTAAGGGGGAAGGGCATATAAGATTCAATGTTGAATAAAAACCTATTTGAACTACATTAAAGCTCTAAAGATAACTGTTACTTGGCTTTTCAGCCTGTTAAGTGTTTGAGAGAATAAAAAGGTAGCATCTTCCTGTCTGGTAAAGGAGTATGAGCTTGGCCTAATCAGAAATTTTTATAATCTCTTGAAACTTCAAAACCTTATCTTAAGAACGTTGTTCTTATTCCTTGTTGAAGACCTTTATATATATGGGAACTAAGATCACATATTTATTTCTAAGACCAGATCCTTTTTTCACCTTACTTGTTACCACATAATAGACGTTAAAGAACATCTTCAATTATGAAAAACCTTAAATGTTCCAGCATATTTTAATGCATTACGTTCTAACTTTAAAAAATTTCTTTGTTATCTACAGCATTTTTCTTATACCTGAAATTCAAACTCTAGATCTTCATAAAGTATAAAATATAAATTTTCACATAATTCTTGTCTTTAGAATTATCTTTCCCCCCAACCCCCCCCTTAAAAATAATAGGACCCACTTAGTTGATTATGGAACACACTCAGCCTACAGTTGGAAAACACTTTTAATGAGATTTATTGAAGTTTAGCCGATTACACTGTTGTCAATTTAATTCATCAGATGTTTGTGGTGTGTCTGCTGTGGACAAACTTTCTCCGAAGTGGAAAAGATCTGTTAGTAAAGAAAGATAAACACTTTCTTTCCCTTAACCTGTATCCAGTGAGAAATAACAGCAGTAAGTAGTCAATTATAATTGGAAAATTGGATGGTACTGAGCATATAGAAAGCTCTTAACTCAGGCATATGAGATTCATAAAGTATTCATTTAGGAAGTGGCATCTAAGTTGAGACTTCAGGGATAAAAGTTAAATTATATGATGGTGAGAGATTTAATAGGGAGATAGTAAGATATAGGGAAGATAATGAGGAAGTGTTCTAGGAAGAGATAATAAGTTTTGACAGATGTCCAGAGGCAAGGGAGATCTTGGCAAGTTCAAAAAACTTAAATTATGTCTATGGCCATGCCACCCTGAACAAGCCTGATTCCGTCTGATCTTGGAAGCTAAACAGGGTTAGGCCTGGTTAGTACTTGGATGGGAGACCACTTAGGAAGACCAGGTACTGTGGGTGTAAAAAATGAAAAATAAGGGATTGTAAGCTGACAAGGTCCTTGCATTCTGTGAAATCAACCAAGGGTTGTCTCGCCTAAAAAACAAACATTTTGTTTGTGTGTAAACGAAAGGGTGTTGAAGAATGAAGCTGCAGAGGTAAGCAGGGACAGAACTTTAGTTATAAGGTTTAATTTTTAGTAAGAGTACTTCACAGATGATATTGTTTGTTTTGATTGATTTACAAATTGTACTCCAAAAAGGTTCAGCTTATCTGGTCATTTAAAAAAACTATCAGTTCCCTATCTAAAATCCCTTTAGTCTTAGAATATGAATATCTGTACTTTACTAACACACAACACACATACATATGGATTTGTGTGTCAGCCTCTTATTGACAGGTCCTGTCATTCTCTATGTATCTTAAATTTGAAATATGCTTAAAGTTTCTTGAATGTATCATACTGTTTCATCCCCTTTGTCCTCTGCACATGATATTGTCTGCTTGAAATGTACCTTATCTTTAATACAATTATGCCCTGATGACAATTTTTAGATAATTCAATGTAACAGATACTCTCCTAAGGCACCAAATGACACTCAGGTATTGCTTGTCTCCATACTCTTAGCATCTAGTAGGAACTTCAGTATACTTTTATTCTGTACTTTTATTTGTGTTTGCTTCTTGCTCAGGATTGCAAACTCATATCTTTCCACAGAGGCATAAAGTGAAATGGAGTTGGAACTATAATACTTTTGGGAATCAATTCTTGAGTAACAGAAGTGGCCACAACTTGATTCTAGAAAACTTTTCCTGTAAAGGACCAACATAGTAAATGTTTTTAGCTTCAGGTAGTTTTGGGAGTAACTATTCAACCTTGAATTTGACTTGTAGCCCAAAAGCAGGCAAGCCTGAGACTTTGTTCTAATTAAACTTTATTTATAAAAGCAGATTACTAGCTGGAGTTGGTTCCCAGTATGTAGTTTGCCAGCCTCTGTACTAAAGGATTGTTGGGCATGTGTGAATTCGGACCTGGTCTATTCAGATAAACTTTGATTTAAAAAAAAAAAAAAAAAAAATATATATATATATATATATATATATATATATATATATATATATATATATATATATATATAAAATTCAGGAGTAAATATCTCAATTTTTACAGGTTGCTAACTAATTTTGCTTGAGGTCCACCAATATGAGTCTTCTGTTTCAATTGCCTTGAGAGCCTTATCCCTATTTCTTGGCACAAAATCAGAATAGTATATGTTTGTTAAGTAAATGAATGAATGAATGAACCACAACATAAATTTTTTTTTTTTCTTAATATTCTAGGAAATCTTGTCTGTGGCTAAAAAAAATAAAAAGGAGAATGAGGTAAGTGATGAATAATAGACATTAAATTTAGGAGTTATATTTACTTCCCTGATCATTACCCCTTTTAATCACCAGGGTACTTGTTTTCTTACCAGTTATCCTATTTCTTAGCCTTTAAGAAAAGTACCCATTAGCTTTTCCAGTTGAATATTCAATTGTGGCATCATTTATAGACATCAATTATAAGACTTTTCCTTTGAATCGACTTAGAATCCTTGTTTTACATTGGTAAAATAGAGTTGTAGAGGTTGCCAACCAATAAAATCTACCATTGGTCTTAAGTGTGTGATACAGTGAGTTTTTAAGCTTTGCTTACTTTCTCCTTTCCCTGCAATGAAAGTAATTACTTATCTGGAAGTAAATGTTTTTGTGTTCGTTGAAAGGAAATTAAAAAAATTTTTTTACAGACATTATCCATTATATTTGCTGTGGGTAAAGGAAATTGTTAAGGAAATAGTTCAACAAGTAATTGGGTTAACACCTTTTAGAGGTTTGGAAGGAAGGTTCAACCGTAAAGTTATTTCAAAAGTGTATACCTATAATCTCTAAGGGGTTTGTTCCCCTCTGATGGCTTTACATTGGGGTGGGGAATGTAGGTAACTATCTCTAGGGTTTTATTTTCTATATGCAATGATTACATAGGACTGGGTAAATTTTGAGTCGTAGTTACATTTTCCAGTAAGTTGAGGATACCAACATTATATATCAAACTTCTAATAAACTTTTTTCTTTACAGGATAAAAGCTCCTCTTCTAATCTCTGTGTAGAAGATCTTGAGAAAAACAAAGACTCAAATAGTATAATTAAAGATAGGTTGTCACAAACGGTTAGGCAGAATGCTAAATTCTTTTTTGACCCGGTTCGGAAGTATAATGGACAGCCAGTACCCTTTCAGCAACCAAAACACTTTACAGGAGGAGTGATGCGATGGTACCAAGTAGAAGGCATGGAATGGCTTAGGGTAATGAATTCTCAATTTTAATATAAGATATCAGTTCATTTCTATTAATCGGTTCAAACCTATTAATGTGAAGTAACACAACTTGAGTTGTTTCTTCCATATTTCACTGTTGTGTGTAGGACAAACATTCATGTGTAAATACTTATTTTCTCATTTATTTACCTAGAATAAAACTTGAACAGTGAAAATGATCTTATTCAAGGCTACCAACACTTTTATGGCTTTTGATAACTGACTTCCCACAAGTGTTATAACTTACAGTATGAATATGTCTGTCTCATCTTAATTATCATTGGTTAAAAAAATTGCTAATTCAATAGGTATTTGTGTGAGAATATCAGAATTTAAATGCAGTGTGTATTATTTTGTCTAGATGCTTTGGGAAAATGGAATTAATGGCATTTTAGCAGATGAGATGGGACTGGGAAAGACGGTTCAGTGCATTGCTACAATTGCATTGATGATTCAGAGAGGAGTACCTGGACCTTTTCTTGTCTGTGGGCCTTTGTCTACCCTTCCTAACTGGATGGCTGAATTCCAAAGATTTACACCAGAAGTAAGACATGTTTCAACTTTTTCTATGTCATTTCAAATGTTCTATTTTGTTTTCTGAATTCAATTGTAGATCTTTCTATAATTGTATTGATTTGTGTAAACATTACAAATCTTATTTGACTTGCCTTTCAATCTCATCAATACCTACTTTAAGTTTATAAAGAAAAATAGATCATTGTAATCTCAGACATCTTACCAAAAATATCCTTGGATGACTTTCAGTGTATTGGATAGTTTGAGTCACCTAAGACAGACCTAAGTAGAATGTATTTTTTAATTCTGTTTATGGTCGTTATGGTGTTTGTCTTCCATACATGTCTTGTCTTAGCCACATCCTGCCTTATGAGAAGTATATATTTCAGAAGTAGCTTTTCCATCTATCTACCTTGCCTTACACTTGATCTTATGACTTCTTAATTCTCCCATAGTTCAGTAATCTATTAGAGTTCATTGACTCATTTTTTCGTAGAAATATAGAACTAAGATTTGGTTAAATCATATTTTTTCTATTTTTATATTTTCCAAATTTTTGTTATATTTTGTTCTGAAGTTTGTTATAAACCAATATAAAATCTTTTAGATTCCTACTATGTTATATCATGGGACCCAGCAGGAACGTCGAAAATTGGTAAAGAATATTCACAAACGGAAAGGGACACTGCAGATTCATCCTGTGGTAATCACTTCATTTGAAATAGCCATGAGAGACCGAAACGCATTACAGGTATGAATGGTGTGTCTTCATTGGATTCTTTTGTAATCTATAAATCACACTTTTCTTTATAATACTTTCTTATCATGTAGTAGCATTTATTTAAATACTTTTTTTCTGTTGGAAATAATAGGTTGTACTGTGCATATTTCTTTAGAAACTGGATGGTCATTTTAACAGCAAGATTGAGGTAAAGGTTGCAGTCTCTAAAAAGAAAATTAAGGTCTGTGACACTTTAACTTAACAGCCATATCATTTTATTTTTTTATTATTTATTTAATTTTTTTTAGGCAAGTCAACCCTTGGTTGACTTCACAGATTGCAAGGACCTTGTCAGCTTACAATCCCTTATTTTTTAAATTTTTTATTTTTTTATGCCTATAGTACCTGGTCTTCCTAGATGGTCTCCCATCCAAGTATTAACTGGGCCCGACCCTGCTTAGCTTCTGAGATCAGATGGGATCAGGCTTGTTCAGGGTAGCGTGGACATAGACAGCAATAGGAAATTGATACAATTTCCATGGCAACTTAATGTAAGCAAATGGATGGCTTTCTGCAAAGATACAAATAACCAAAATTAGCTCCGGAAGAAAAGGAAAACCTAAACCAATAATTATGCAGGAAATTGAGAACACCAGCAGAATAAAAAGAGTATCAATCTCAGATATAGGTATTAAGAATGAAAATTCTTACGCTACTTTTCAGAGCAAATGGAACTAATAAAAGTTTTCAATTACTTTTTAGTTATCTAATATAACACTAATCAAAACTTGACAATACATTAGGAAAACTATAGGCTGCTTTGATAAGGAATGTAAATGGAGAAATCTTAAATACATAATAGGTGAATTTTATTAGTTTGTGGCCAAGTGTGAACACAAGTATACATCAATTTTAGAAAATCGACTTATCCTTTTAATAGATCAAAGGAAAATATGATCATCTCAATAGATACAGAAATACCATTTGATAAAATTGAACATTCATCCCTAATAAAGAAGTTTTGTTTTCAGAATTTTTTGAGGAAAAATTAGGGGGTACCATTTAAAATTTTTTTCTTAAATTCCTTTTCTAGCATTGCTATTGGAAATACTTAATAGTAGACGAAGGACACAGGATTAAGAACATGAAGTGCCGTCTAATCAGGGAGTTAAAACGATTCAATGCAGATAACAAACTTCTTTTGACTGGGACTCCCTTGCAAAACAATTTATCAGAACTTTGGTCATTGCTAAACTTTTTGTTGCCAGATGTATTTGATGACTTGAAAAGGTACGTAAGCCAGTTATTTAACTCTTCTCTGTTTTGCTAATCTCAAAATCTATGTTCTTAGTTATAATTAATTTTTCTTCTAGATAGCTAAATTAAAATGATAGCTTTTTGACAAATTCTTGGATCTTTATTACATATTTCACTTAGATAATTGATATATATCATTATAAGTTTAAGGTGTACAGCATGATGGTTTGATTTACATATACTACGAAATGATTACCACAATAAGTTTAGTTAACAATTATCTCATAGATGCAGTAAAAAAAAAATTTTTTTCTCCTTGTGATGAGAACTCTTGGGATCTTAACAACTTCCCTATGTACCATACAGCAGTGTTAACTGTTGTCATCATGTTGTATGTTATACCCCCTAATAACTGCACATTTGTACCTTTTAATCATCTTTCACCAATTTCCTCTCCCATATGTTCCACTCTTGACACAAATTATATAAGAGCAAATAAATGTTGTTTAAATGTTTATTTGCATTGATGAAAGATACACTATTGAATTGAGAACAATTAAAATATTTTGTTAACATAAAAATATTTTTATAGGGCTCTTTATTCTCAGCTTTGTGGAATACTTTCATATGGATTTTTCTCATTTTATCCTCACAAAACAATCTCCTATCTCACATGCAAAAAAACTCAGGTATAAAGTTATTAAAAATATAACCAGTTAATGCCAGAGCCAAAGTAAAACCAGTCTCCCAGTTTCAACTTAGTGTTTTTTAGTTTAGAAATTGTTTAAATCTTAGCTTATATTATGAAAACCAAAAAGTAAAAATAGTTTTCAGAAAATATTTAATATGCTCTGAATAGATAGAAAATAATCTTAACAGAAACTAAAAATAATATGGAAATATCAAAATCAGGAGGGCAAAATAATAGATATATACTTTGGTATTTCACATGGGAAAATAATTTTTATTTTATTTTGAGAATATATTCCACCTCTGGTTACCAAATGTTAACCCAAGGCCAGGCTGTCTTATTTTCACTAGGAAACATTTAAGGTCATTACACATTCCCACTGACTTAGAACATCGAGGTATAGGAGCTAGGAATCGAATTTATAAGACATGTTTCAGGTGATCAAAGTTTGGGAATATCTGATCTAACTATTGCATAAATATTATTAGCATTTTCCTCAATTTTATCTATTGATAATATAGTGTTACTTAGTATAGACTAAAGCAGGGGTCTCCAACCCCTTGCCCGGTATTGGTCTGTGGCCTGTTAGGAACTGGGCCGCGCAGCAGGTGAGTGAGTGAAGCTTCATCTGTATTTGCAGCCGCTCCTTAGCGCTAACATCACCACCTCAGCTCATTAGGCATTGGATTCTCATAGTAGCATGGATCCCTGGTGCAAAAAAGGTTGGGGATCGCTAGAAAGCATGTTTATATTTATTTGCTCATTTCAGTAAGTTTTTTTTTTTTAACATTTGAAGAATTAAAGATGCATAGTAGATATCATTATCCAGATATATACATGTTGAATTTTTCAAACACTGGCTATAGCAGGGCATAGTTATACCTAAAGAGAGAGAGAGCTCATACCACCTTTGTTTTCAGAGATATTTTTCATTTCTATTCCCTTTATTAAAACGTTTAATAAAATATTAGGATGTGAGGGTGATCTGACTGTGACATCTGTCACCCCATTGACAGCCAGGTTGCTGCTGCTGATGTGGCTAGTTAATTGGGTGTTCTCTACCTCACTGCTTCATTTTCATCCCTCCTGAAGCTGTGCATGAGATTGAACAGGAAGAGGATGGCCTCCCCCGATAGAGGAGGGTTGTTTTTCAGTCACCAGTATATGGGTATCTGGTATGTGGGTAGCTGCGTGCTCCCTTTTCCCTGGTAGAAGCTGCAAACAAGCTGTAAAGGTCAATTTGTAAGAGAACTAGGGTACTCAAGCTTCTAAAACTCCAGACACATCCAAATGAGGTTCTGCAAGTGGCAGTCTGCCTTAAAAGAAAAAAATATGTACCATAATGTTTATTTGATTTTTATACTATTGTAAGATTATGTTAAGGCAAAATCAGAAAAATGTCCCCTTTAAAAAAATATCTGCTTCTTAATATTCAGGTTACTATAAAATTTAAAATGTAAAACATGTTAATATGATTGGTTAATGTGGTAGGTTAACTTGTAGTCATTTCTCTTACAGCTTTGAATCTTGGTTTGATATCACTAGTCTTTCTGAAACTGCTGAAGATATTATTGCTAAAGAAAGAGAACAGAATGTATTGCATATGCTGCACCAGGTTTTGACTTTTTTCTTATTCTGCTTACTGTAGACTCGGAATTAAAAGAGAACCCTAAAGATCAACTATTAAACTGTTTATAATAGGTTTTGAAAAATGAGAGTCCTCTAAATTTAACTTTATCAGCTGTACCCACCTACCCTCCATAGGTCACATGGCTTTACAAGAACTAAAGTGCTTTTCGAAATTTTGCTCTTTTCACGTATACTCATTGGACCCCTAGTGGTTAATAATATGTTTGTCAGCCAAAAAAATGAAAATGAGTGGTTTTTATGTACAGCTTGCCAGTAATATTTGCATAATTTACTTCTTGGCACAATCTATTATTACTCTTTTCCGCAACTGCCACCCATTAAACCTATCTTTACTTTAGATAAGCATAATCTTTCAGAAGTTTCCTAGCCATTTTCTCGTGGGCCTGAAAAGCTTAATTGTGCTTTGACAGTTTTACTCAAAATCCTTATAAAAGTTCATACATAGTCATGATAAAAATCTGAAAGAGTATAGAAATGGAAATTAAAAATAATGTCCCAGATCACTCTTATCCTACCAAATCTTTTCCTTTTTCCAGATGATTTCCTGTAGTTATAGCTGTTTCTAGGCTGATATCTACAGATACTTTTTTCTTAAACTATTGGTAATATTCTCTCTGGTAAAGTCTTTCTCTGTTTGACTCTATACCCTCTGGGGTATTTACTTACAGAGCCCTAAAAATGGATTTTGTATATATAAATCAGTTATCAATTATATTGAAAGATAAGGCTATAAAAAGACATAACATGATTTTAAACAGTTTTTTTTTTAAAGACCTAAGCAGTTTAATAAATGGTCTAATTACTTATTGCTTCTATGTTGTTTCATAAATGTAGAAATCACTTGTCATCATAGCTATTGAAGGAGTGTCATTTTAAGCCTGAGGTTTTAGACCTTATAGAAGGAAACTTCCATGTTTACATCTCTGGGTTGGTTGGTTGATTAATTCATTGGTTTTCTACTAATCCAAAACCTCACTTTAAAAGCTATGGGCTATAACTTTAACCCTAAGAAGTATAATTGTCTATTTTAGCTTTTTCAAATAGTCAAGATATATTAGAAAAATTAGTAAGTTGTGAAATGTTATGATAAATAACTGAGTTTGTGTTATGTGATGGTCTGGTCTGTTCAAGGAGATATTTTTTCTCACTTTTTGAGTTTTAATATTTATATAGGAAGAATAGAGAAGGAGTAAAGGGGCCTGTGGGGAGAATATTCCATAAAATATTGGAATGTTAAATATTCACATGTTTATTTATGTTTAAATTTTAGATTCTAACACCTTTCTTACTGAGAAGACTAAAATCTGATGTTGCTCTTGAAGTTCCTCCTAAACGAGAAGTAGTTGTTTATGCACCGCTTTCAAAGAAACAAGAGATCTTTTATACAGCCATTGTGAACCGTACAATTGCAAACATGTTTGGGTCCACTGAGGTAGAGTGTGGAATTGAAATATACTGTGAATGACAGTTGGCATAGAAAATTTTATGGTTGATTGCAGTCTTAGGTCTCATCCTGTTGTCAGGACTTAATATGGGGGTAAATTTCTAACTGCAGTAACAGGCATAAGACCAGTAGCAAAAGTTTCCTAGTAATGCTATGGTCTTACCAAAATTTAAGTGATGGTTGATGCATTAATGGCTTTATAGGCATCTGGAATGCTTGTTAAGAATTTTTATTCCCAGATTAACACATATCATTCTACCTGATGATGGCTTTAGACATATTTGAACAAGCACAGAGTATACTAAGGGCTTGCCAACTAGACTAATCCCAAATATACAATTCCTTTACAAGATGTTATTGACAGCCAAAAAATTTAATAGAATACTCTAAAGAAATAACTTCTTTATTCACCCACATTATTACAAGAGATCGAAGTATAGAATGTGACTGTTTTATAACTGAAGATTAGGAGCCCCTTAAGTTTTGTTGAAATGTCCAGATTTTTGACTGTATGCCATGGACCTGTTTTGTTTTTGTTTTTGTTTTTGTTTTTTTCAAAATACTTATGCGTTTCTCTTTTGTACGACCGTTAGATTCTGTTCTCCCATTTTCCTTATAATTAAAGGGGAATCTGTTTTTTTAGCTATTAAAAACTCGCAGTAGTTACTTACTGTGAGGAATTACATTGCAATATTATATTAACCCAAAGATACGTTTAAGTTCAAAATAGTTTTTAACCATCCTTAATTTTTCCACTGAATTATGAAGACATTTTACTCATTCTCAGGTATGATTATTAGTGTTAAACAATTAAATTTAATGACATTTGTGTTTGGCTAGTTTATGGGTCCTTTATTTTCTGCCTTTGGAAATTACTAAACTTAATGATGAAAGACAAAATTAGTTTTTTCTTTTTATCTTAAAATGTTTTATACATAAAAATATCATCCCCTGCTTTACATATTTAGGATTTAAGGGTATAGCTTTTTAAACAGATGTTCCTTTAATTTGTTCTCTTTTAGAAAGAAACAGTTCAGCTAAGTTCCACTGGACGACCAAAACGGCGAACTAGAAAGTTAATAAATTACAGTGAAGTAGATGATTCCCCTAATGAATTGGAAAAATTGATCAGTCAAATTCAGCCAGAGCTAGACCGAGAAAGGTGTGTTTAAAAATAAAATATCTTTTAAACTGTAATATTTTTCATATTTCTTGTAATCATGGATTATATGTTTTCGGTAGAGCTGTTGTGGAAGTGAATATTCCTTTAGAATCTGAAGTTGATCTGAAGCTGCAGAATATAATGATGCTACTTCGTAAGTGCTGTAATCATCCATATTTGATTGAGTACCCTATAGACCCGGTCACTCAGGAGTTTAAGGTAAATACCATTTAATAATGCACAGTTCTGGTTTCTCTGCCTTTTCATACTGTGGAAAGTATCATTTTTTATATTGGAAATTAATTTTTTTATAGTAATGCAGTTGATTTCCACTCCGTTTTACTCATTTTCTATTTTAGAGACACCTTTAATTGTCAAACTTTTCAGTATTCCTTTTTTAATTAATATTCAGCCAATCTGGCTGCTCATTGTTTAAATCTCAACAAATAGCCACAAAAAGAACCAAAAAGTTGATGAATTGCGTGCTTTCAAATGAAATGAAATTGCTTTCTTAGGCAGTTGATGGAAAGATAGCATAGTATTAAAGAAATCTGTTTTCAGTAACCCTATTTCTTACTAGTTTACAGCAGGGTGCTGGCTCCTGTAAACACTGACATTTTGGCCCAGTATAATTGCTTAGGAGATGGTGTCCTGTGGACTGTAGGCCATTTAGCAGCATCCCTAGCCTCTAGCCACTAGATGCCAGTAGTATCTCCCTCTCCTAGTTGTGACAACCTAAAATGTCTCCAGACACTGCCAAATACATGCTGAGGGTGGAGGGCAGAATTGCTCATTTGAGAACAACTGCTCTACAGTTTTTTATTTGAGTAAGGAAGAAGATAATCTCTGATGAGATAATTGATATTCAGAAGGTGAGAAGTTTCTTAATCTTCAATACTAGGTTACTTCTAAGCCCTATGTTTTTTTAAATTTCTGGTGAGAATTCTAGCAGTAATTTTCATGCATATTTTGTTGAAAGTATACTTAGCTATAAAGAATAAACCTTGTCATATATTAAGTAAGTTTGACCTTATTCTCTTATACAAAGCTTTGAGAGAGAGGGGTGGGGAGGATAGATAAAGGTTATACTTAAACTGAAAAAAATTTTTTGCAAGATCTTGGGTTTTAAATTCTGTAGTATGTCTATCCTAAAGGAAGAATTATCTTGTGATAAAAAAGATAAAATATATAACAAGGACAATTACAAATATTTTAAAATTTTATAGGGATTTATTTGTCATTGAAAATTGAACTGTTCACGTGGTTTTTATTTTGACAAAACCAATTATTGCTGATTATCATGACTTTTCTGGTTTTTTCTTTGCCCACTTTTAAGGTTGATGAAGAATTGGTAACAAATTCTGGGAAATTCTTAATATTGGATCGAATGCTGCCAAAACTAAAAACCAGAGGTCACAAGGTGGTACTTTTGGTTGGACTTTACATTGTTTATTATTTATTAATCAGTCTAGATACTAAGATATATTTAAATTTCAGGTGCTTCTTTTTTCACAAATGACAAGAATGTTGGACATTTTGATGGATTACTGCCACTTTAGAAATTTCAACTTTAGCAGGCTTGATGGATCCATGTCTTATTCAGAGAGAGAAAAAAATGTAAGACTACTTAATGTCATACCTACCAAGTTATTTTTTGTGATTCCTATCTTGATTTATGAAGTCATATTCAAAATAGACCCACAAGTTGATAGATACAAAAGACCAAAAACACTATAGCAGGATCAAAAACATAGGCATCATGATTTAATCTTTCTGTTTCTCTAATATAGTATGACTTCTGGCACACCCTTCCTTAAAAATACCCTACTTAACCAACACTATAACTATATTAGGATAACAGGAATTTTTTCCTCCATTTTGGCTATTCCCTCCATTCCTAGCATTTTACTATGAAAATTTCAGTAATGTCAGTTGAAAGAATTTTACAGTAACCACCTGTAAATCCACTTGGAACCTGCCATTAAAACTTTATTATTCCTTTTTATCACATACTTGTGGTAGAACATCAATCCATTACTGTATCCATTCAACATTACACCCTCTTTTGGTACACTGCAAAATAAATACAGATATTCCCTTCTTTCTAATTATTTCAACATATTTTATCTCTGGAGTAAGTAATATTTACATATCCTGAAGGGAATAAAATGTACATTTGCTGAGTTTTGATGCATGCTGATGAAGTTAAGACCTTAATAAAATAGATGCTAAGATAATAAATGAAGTTAACATGAGCAGATGTTTTATTGTTTTGTAGATCTGAATGATTGATTTGCTCTCCCTTGAATATTCCTTTAATAGTTGTAATTAAAAATAATTCCTCTCCTTAATCCTTTTGGTTAAAGCTCTCTCCCTCTCCCTGTCTCTCACATGCATGTGCAGCTTATTACAGGAAAAGGATACAAATTAAAATCAGCAAAGAGAAAAGTTAACATAGGTGAAGTCCAGGAGAACCTAGGTGTGAGCTTCTAGAGACTCAGCAGACAGTACTTAATTCTCCCAGCAACAATTTATAACAACTGATGTAAAGTAAACCAGGGAAATTCACCAGAACCTTGGTGTACAGGGTTTTTATTGAGGGTCAGTCAAGTAGGTATAGAGCCCCCCCTGTGTGACTGTGCTGAGCTGTTCAGTCTCAAGCCCTGTCTGAAGGTCAAATTGGTACAGCTTGTTGCAGGGCCCCTGGTTTTTGTTTTTGTTTTTTTTGCTACAATAAGCAATAGGCATGCTTATGATTTTTTGTTTTCTGGGAGGTGAGTCTTTGGCAGTTTTATCTCTTTCCAGTAAATTGGTCTTTTTCAACTTTTATGGCTTCTGGAGTTTTCAGTATTTATTTACCCCACATCAAAAGTCCTGTGAATACTTGAAGAACTCATACCCAGTTTGAAGAATACTGGCTTATTATATCTATAAACTTGGCACACCACTGTTCTCCCCCTTCCTTTCCTGGTAAACTCATGGCTATATGGCTGTTCTACGTGCAGCACTATATCCACATTTCAGGCAGGAACAGTTTGTTTCTTAATTTCCTGTGTTCACATATTTTTTTGCTTTTAGATGCACAGCTTCAACACAAATCCAGATGTATTTATCTTCTTAGTGAGTACACGAGCTGGTGGCCTGGGCATTAATTTGACTGCAGCAGATACAGTTATAATTTATGATAGTGATTGGGTAAGTTGCAAGTTTAGCAATATGCTGATTATCTTTTCATTCTGAATTTTTAATCTTCTATTATACACTTTGCAGTTTTGTTTATCTATTTTGTAAAGCTATCCATATTAAGTCATTTCTTTATTAAGTGTCACATTCGTTAAGACTTGAACATGTTCTATCAATGAAGCCTTTCTAGAAGTCTAAATTGAGTTAAGACACTATTAAAAGTTTTCAGTTAGATCATGCATGTTGATTTTATCCATATAGTGAGTTTAAATAATTTTAACCTTATATTGTTAAATGTTATTTTTCTTTTTAACTTTTAAGAATCCACAGTCTGACCTTCAGGCCCAGGATAGATGTCATAGAATTGGTCAGACAAAGCCAGTTGTTGTATATCGTCTTGTTACAGCAAACACTATTGATCAGAAAATTGTGGAAAGAGCAGCTGCTAAAAGAAAACTGGAAAAGTTGATCATCCACAAAAGTAAATAACATTTTCTAGTACATTTTTGCTTCCATTATCTATTGTATGTTGTGAATTTTTGTTTTTTGTTATTTTCTTTATAAAATAAATTAGTGCAGGATTTGATAAATAGGCAGTAGAGCTGTAAAGACCTAAGTTGGTGACCACAGACATAAAAGAGGAACATTAGAGAGCCTCTAGAAGAGGAACAAAGGAGCAGAGAAAAGTATCAAGGATATTTTTAAAGTGCCACATTCTAAATATGTCACAGGGTTTTGACATGATAATGCTTATTCTTGATAAGAGATTTGCCTGCCAAAAGATTAAGAAAACTTCCAAGCCTCCTCTTCCAAGTTCTTTATATTAAATACTGGAATGTTAAAGGTATATCGAAGTAGTAGTGCTATAAAAAAAGCTACTTACTTTGTGAATCACTATTTAAAAAAATATTTTACTCCAGAATGCCCTTTTCATACTTATGATCACAGTATTTCAAAAAGTGTTTTTTAATCTAGAAAAGATTCTGAGGAGTATCGAAGGTGAAGTGGATGAGGCTTTGGCATTTTATGTTCTATTCACTGAGATTCCTTGGAGAAGTTCTACTTTTATTAAATATTAAATTATATTTGGATAAATGACTTGGTGGCTACCTTCAGAAAAGCTGAAAATCATCTATATAAGTTGTGAAGCCTAGAGAAATGGGAACATAATGTTGAAAATCACTATCAATTTATTTTCTGCTACTTTTCTACTTGTAGGTATAGTGAGCCTAACTTTGTTGATAGGTTCTGCGACTTTAAGCAAAATGACGTATAATAAAACCAGTTTTTCCATAAACTGATAAAAACAAATTAAGATCCTATGGCATCTCATTGATGTTATAATAAGATGGTATTATTCAAGGACCTGCTGTACTTTCTCCAGGGTATCTGATTTTGAGAGAAATGCGAATTAGGTTTTGGACACCTTTAATTCGACTTGATGGAACATTCACATTGTAGAAAATTTTTATTGTAGTAAAGAAGAACTTTAATAAAATTTTGTGCAAATTAAAAAAATTTCACCTGTGCTGCTTTAGTAGTTTAATAGAAATACATTTTGTTCATTGAATATAATTTATTTACTTTTTAAGATGAGGCAACCCTTTTTTGACCTCACAGATTGCGAGGACCTTGTCAGCTTACAATCTCTTATATTTTATTTTTTACACCTACAGTACCAGGTCTTCCTAGGAGGTCTCCCATCCAAGTACTAACCAGGCCTGACCCTGCTCAGCTTCTGAGATCAGATGGGATCGAACTTGTTCAGGGTAGCATGGCCATAGACAAATATAATTTAAATTAAGGAAAGTTTATAGTTTTATTTTCCCAAGTTCTATTTTCAATATTTTGAGAGATTAATATTTCAAAGAACAATGTGAAAGGAATTTTTAAAATATTGATAGTGATTTCCTGGGGTGTGACATACATATATATCCAAATTTTAAGTGTACATCTTGATGAATTTTGACATACGCATACATCTGTGTAACAATTCTTTATATCAAAATAACAGACATTTCCATTGCCAAGGAAGTTAGTTGCCTTATGCATCTCTTCCAGTCATTTCCCATGCTTCCTTGTCCCTCACTAGAAAGCAACTACTATGATTTCTGTCCATGGTTTTTGTTTAACTTCATACATGGACTCATTTGTATGTTTTTATTTTTTTGTCGAGCTACTTTTGTTCATTATTTTGAGATTCATCTACATTGTGTGTATTAGAAGTTTGGTGTTTTAATAACTGCTGAGTACTTTATTCATCTTCTGTTTGATGTTTGGATAGTTTACAAATTTTGATTCTTATGAACAAGTTGCTCTTGTACAGGAGTTTGTGGACATATGCATTTATTTGTTCTGGATCTTAGGATAGGTATATCTTTTCCTATAGGAAACTATCAGACTTTTCCCAGGTGGCTATACCATTTTACACTGTTACCAGCAAAATATGGGAGTTTTGGTTGCCTTTCTTCTTTACCAACACTTGGTTTTATCTGTTTTTTTTTTTTTCTTCTTTTTCTTTTTTAATGTAAGAAACTCTGATTGGCTTGTAATGTATTTTGGTTTTGAAAGTAATTTTGAATATTTTGAATTTCTTGAAAATTTTTTCTAGATCATTTCAAAGGTGGTCAGTCTGGATTAAATCCATCTAAGAACTTCTTGGACCCTAAAGAATTAATGGAATTATTAAAATCTAGGGATTATGAAAGGTAAGATTTTTTTTTTTTTAATTTTAGAAAAGTGTAGTTCATAGCATTGATTTATCATAGAAGTAAATGTTTTCTTTTCTATAGGGAAATAAAAGGATCAAGAGAGAAGGTCATTAGTGATGAAGATCTAGAGTTGTTGTTAGATCGGAGTGATCTCATTGGTAAGCATCTCTCAGGCTTTATTTTTTTATGGAAACTTTGAAACATGCACATAAATAAGAGAATAATATAATCTACCTCTGAATAATTCATTCAGCTGTAATAGTTGACAACATCTAGCCGGTCTTGTTTTGTTACCATTCTAGTTTGTCAGAATCTTAAAATTATGACGTTTTACCCATAACTTTCTCATGCATCTTTTTCCAAGAACATGTTTTCAAACATAGCCACTGTGTCATTATTACATTAAAGAGAAGTGGCACTAATAACCAGTACATATCCAGAGTTCCCCAGTTGTCTCACATCTTTTTAGTTTGAATCAGCATCCAAATTTCGTTGTTAACGTTACTTCTATAACATCCCCCCCGCCCATTTTTTCATGCCATTTGTTGGAGAAACCTGTTATTTGTCCTAGAAAATGGCCTATATTGGAGAATGAGCTGATTTTTTTTTTTTTTTTTGCCCTCTCCCCTCCTTTGTGTTGTCCTTTGTCTTATTCCTCAGTGTACTTACTTATTGTGAAGTGGTAAATAGCTCTGTAGGCTATTAATTATATCCAGGTTCATATCTTAGGACTACCAGTACTTCGTTCTCTTCTATTTGTCTGTCTTTCTTCTGCTGCTGCTTTTTTTTTTTTGGCATCCCTGGATGGGCCTGAACCAACAACCTTTTCGGTTGTTCTCCTATTTTAAATCATACCAGGAGGCACATAATATCTGGGTTTCTTATTTTTAGTGAGCTAAGATTGATCAGCAGATTCAGGTTGGTCCTTAATATAGTAATTTCCTGTCCGCCTTTTATTTAACCTCTGATGGTTTTAGCATCCATTGATGAATGTTTTGAATCATTATTTCCTTAAGGAGTGCAAAATGGTGGTTTTCTTGTTCTACCATTCCTTTATTAACTAAATTCCTTTATTTATTTAGAACTTTTCCTTATAAACTCTTTGGCTACTCTGAGATATACAGGTGAAGCAAGATAAATTGCTTTTATTTATCAATTTTTAGAATAATGAATTTTATGCCTACAATGTTGACCATAAATTATTTTGAAAATATAATATTAAAAAAATTTCTTAATTATTTTATAACATATTATGGTACCTATACTATTATTTATGTGTATTACAATTTTATTAGTTGTAAATTTTAGTTGGAAATACTATATAATGGTCAGCTACTGGCTATCTTTTCTGAATTTTATGTTCAGCAATATTATATTAGCATCTTGATATTAGTGATGATAGGAACATTTAATAATACCATGGAAATAGGAAAAAAAAACAAAACTGCAAACCAGACCTCTTTTTTCTGGGGTGGTAGTGGAAGAGCTAATTGTTAAACATTTACTAGCACACACTAGCTGTAGTGTCATGATATCATCTACTTAGTTTGAAATATCTTTTTAAACTTGTGGCTTTTGTCTTGTTAGTGAGTTGAAAATTTTTTACATATTCTAGATACCAGTCTTTTATAGATATGTTTTGCAAATATTTTCTCCCAGTCTGTGGCTTATTTTTGTACTTTCTTGGTATCTTTTGAAGGGCAAAAGGCTTTAATTTTGATGAACTGCAGTTTACCTTTTTTTTTTTTAGTTGTTATCTCTAGTGATTTTAGTGTTGTATCTAAGTAATCTTTGCTGAACCCAAGGTCACAATGTTCTTTTAAGAGTTTTATAGTTTTAGCTCTTATATCGAGTTAATTTTTGTGTAAAGTATGAGATAAAGGTCTAAATTCAGCTCTTTCGATTGTTGTTATCCAACTGTCTGGGCACCATTTGTTGAAAGAATGTTCATTTCCCATCGAATTGCCTTAGCGCGCCTTTGTTGAAAATATTGATTATAAATGTAAGGGTTTATGTCTTTACTGTCAATTCTTTCCCATTGACCTTTGTCAAACTTTTGCCAGTAACATACTGTCTTACTTATTGTAGCTGTGTGGAGAGTTTTGAAATTGGGAAGAGTGAATTCTGCAAATTAGTTTTAGCTATTCTGGGATCCTTGTATGTTCATATGCATTTTAATATTCAAATAGTGCATGCAAAAATATGAGAAAAATAAAGCATAGGCCAAATCTTAAATATATTATCAAATAAAAATCAACAGTATAGAAGGTATGCGAGGATAGTATAATGTTTGAAAATATCAATTCACATTTACTCAAAGTAGAACTAGATACTGAAAACCCACTTGATATACCATCATAATCACCCTCATAATGCTTAAACTAGACATAGAGAAAGATATTCTTAATCCGATAAAATGCATACACTGAGGAAACTACTACTAAACCAAAAACTTTCGAGAATAACGGCTCACTCCCACTGTACAATGCTGTACATTGTACAGTGTACACAGAAGTTCTAACTAATGCTGTGAAATAATAAAAGTAGGTTAAAGGAATAATAGTAAGAGTTTCAAATTGCTTATATTTGCAGATGGTGTAATTGTCTCCATAGAAAGTCCAAGGGAATTGAGAAGTCTTTCTCAAAATTCAAGAAGATTGCTTATAAATTAATACTATGTGTATAAGCAATAATTGTTTAGAAAATATAACAGCTATAAAACTATAACATCCTGAAGATTAAATAAACAATTTTTTTAAAGTCTTATGGAGAAAATTATGAAACATTGAAGGACAGTAACAGAAGGATTGAATAAATGTACAGATCTAACCAAATTTATGCATATAAATGTTTAGTATTAAAAATAAGTCAGTATTCCCCAAATTATATTGTTTATATTAATCTTCTGATTAGAATCCCAATATGACTTTTTAAAGAAATATGACAGGCTATTTTTAAAATTTATATGGAAGAGTAAAGAGTCAAGAGCCAAGATAATTTTGAAGAACAACAAAATAGTTCACACCAGGTATTAAGTCTTTAATTAGTCATAATAATCAAGACTGTTGAATGAGCATATGATAAGATAAATTAACCAATGATATGGCAAATCTAGAAAGTAAGCCAAACTTCTATAGAAAATCAATAAATGACAGAAATGGCATTTCCAACCAGTAAGGAGAAATTCTTCTTATTCAATATGTGATTCTGGGACAATATGTAATTAACAGAAAAACACTTTATATACCGTATTCAAGAACAGATTCTAGATGAATTAAGTCTTACATAGTCAGAAGGAAAATACTGAAATTAAAAAAAACTTTTAAAAAATAGGAAAATTTATGTGTGACTTGAAGATGCAAAAAATTCTTAAGGTAACAAAACTCACAAACTAAATGAATAAATTGATTTTGTACAATAATTTAAAGACTTCTGTAAAAATAGACAATACCATAAATAGATAAGGGAGAACTCACAAATATTTGCAGCACATAACAGGAAGTGTTTATCATACATAAATAATAAATCAACAAGAAAAATGGACAATATATGAGCAGATGATTATGAGGAGAGAAAGAAATGACTAGTGAACATACAAAGATGTTTCCACCTCCCTAGAAATCACAGTAATGCAAAATAAAACCACTGGAGATTTCATTCCACAGCTGTCACAATGACAAAAGTGTAAAAGAGCACATATCACCAATGAAAGTGTGTATAAAGATAAATTTTCAGCTTTTAAACTAACCATGATTGGGCTTTTTTTTCTTCTTCTTTTTTTTTTTTTTAAACATCTCTGAGAACACAATTCAAATGGGTATTCTTTTTATTTCTCTGTATCTGTATATCTTAAATTCAACAGAAATGATTTTGATTAGGAAACTGACGTTTCCTAATCAAACAGGAGGCCAGTTCTAGTTATGATGAGAATAATATTCTTTATTTTTTTGCTGTTAATGATTAAGGAATAAAGGGGCCCATTTTCGTGTGGGCTTTAAAATTTTTGATAGATGACTCACTTCTCAATATATTGGATATCTTAAGGTTCCTCTTTAGGTTTGTACACTTTTCAAAAAAATAAATACTTGTTTTAATATTTTTCTCTTAGATCAAATGAATGCCTCAGGACCAATAAAAGAGAAGATGGGGATTTTCAAGATATTAGAAAATTCTGAAGATTCCAGTCCTGAATGTTTGTTTTAAATTGGAGCTAAAGATTGTCTTTTAAAAATTCTCATTTACATCTACAGATTTACCTGTATTGGTGTTAAAATCCATATTGTCCACTTTACTTTTTGATTATATCAGTTTACATGATGTAACATCACATAATAGGTTGTAATTTTCTGAGCCTTATTAAGAACAAAGAAGTATTCATATTTAGATTTTCAGTTAAATTTTCAGATTCAGTAGTGCTCTTGGGTTCAGCCTGATGTGTACTTAACCACTGCCAGATTTATACAGTCTTCCTGTGGAAGTTTAATGTCTTTTCCCTCATTTCCCCTCTTTAGCAGTACATTTCATGGGTTTTTGGTACTTCATTTATGGAGTAGGCTTTTGATGGGGGAAAGATTGATATTATGCTTACTGTTTAAATAAGAAATTGTTTGATTTTAGGGTCTATTTCTATAAAATTTACCAAATAAATGTTCATTATAAGATGATCTCATCAAATTATTTTTCAGAAAAGAATGTCTCAGGTGAAATAATAGCAAAAGTCTTGACTGGCACTATGATTCAACATTATTTATCTTACTTGGTTTCATTTATTAATACTATACACATGCCATATAAAGATTTCAACTGCATTTTGGGTTACTGCAGAGAAGACTCTGGAAGAAACTGTAGGGTCTTGACAAAGGGCTGGAAACTGGAAGCGACAGTATATCATGCAAAGTAAGAGATAGGAAACCCTTAAAATTTATAGTAGAGGAGTAAATAGTATCAGAGGAAAGAAAACAAGACCTAAGAATATAAGTAATACAAAATTCATAATAGAGGAGCATAAAATGGCAACAATTTGTGCCCTATTAAATACATCAGGCTATGAGGAAGAGAAATCCCGAATCCTTCCTGAACCATACGTTCTATGTATAGGCTGTTTATCTCATGGAAAAATGTTATTCTTGCCGCCATGTATATTCAAATGTAGATCAGATTATCTGCAATTTAGGATGGTAGAATGAGGACTTGTAAGAAAAAATAAAATTTTGTGAGAATATCCAGTCAAAGAAAAAAACAGACTACAGAGCAAGTTTGTTTGTTTTTTAAGTGGAAATGTTTTACCGATCAGTCATGCTTACCATTGTAACCGTAGTTGGTTTATTAGTAGTTATACTGTTTTCTTCTAAGTCTTTTCTCTCTCATGTTCTCCCAAATAATACATTCATGATGGGTTAACTTCTGTCTTCACATCTCTAATACCTCCTCCTTTTGTACCTTGCTCTCTGTTTGCAATGAGATAATAAAAACAATCAGAAAATAACTTGAAAGTTGCCAGCACTGCATCTCTGTAACTCTACCAGTGTCTGCCCAGGTATCCTCCTCCTCTCTTATTATTGCGGATATGTTCTGTCCTAGCTAGAAGCAACAGAAAAACACCTCATTTCTTTTTTTTATAGCAAACCCCTTGAAAAGTTGTCTGTGTTCACTTTTTTGTTTCTCTTCAGTTTTTCCCCCTGAACCCATCCCAGATGTGTTTTCATCTCTATTGCTCCCTAAGAACTTGTTATTAAGATTTCCAGTGACCTCTATGACCTCATTTTACTTGATCTTTCAGCAGCATTTCGTAGTTTAATCTTTTCCTCTAAACAATTTCTTTAGTTTGCTAGGTTTCTATCTGGCAAATACATTTTTCTGGGTTTTCTATCTACTTCTCTCTGTTTTCTCTGCTGTTTTCTTATGTCTTTGACTCCTAAACATTAGAATGTCCCAAGCAGGGCTTAAGGCTCCTGTTACGGTGTTTTCTCATTGCTTTAAGCACAAGATATGAGGTAATGACTTAACTTTTATCTCTAGCCAGAATCTCCTGAACTCAAATCCAACTGCCTACTTGACATTTTTACTTGGTTGCCTAATAACTCAAATTATCCCAAATCTTAACTTACGAACTTGTAGGTCTCCGGCCTATTGAGACTGTTAACACCCATGCATTTAGTTTTAGCTTCCAAAATCTTGTGTTCTCTCTTTTCTCGTTCTGGGGGTTTAATGCTTCTTTATTTCATCATTTTATTGTTATTTTAGTTTCCAGATTTTAGTAAGTGGCAGAGGGGAACAGATGTTCTCATTCCATGATATTGAAACAAATGCTCCCTGCTTCATCTTATATAAAAAAGTATTCTTAAACCAGACCTTGTCTTCCGTCACTTCATTAAATCACCATGAAAAATATTTATTACATTGAGTCATTCTTCCATATCATTAGGCAGTTCCTGAATGTGTTGAGAGGTATAGTGATGGTGGTTCTTGAACATTTCCAAGCAAATATGTTTGATGGAATCTCACTCATGTCTTAGCAATTATATATGATCTTTTTAGTTTGAGCAGTTTGAAGTAATACTTCTTAAGAAGACTGAAAAGCACTGATGTTTATATTCAAAACATTAAATAAGTGCTTTTGTTGGTTTAAATTCCATACTCTTTCAACGAATTATTTTGGTTTTGAGCTTCTTAAGTTTATACTGCTTATGATTCTGTTTGCTTTATTGGCCAGTACATTTCCACAAGTAACACTATGTTTTTAATATTTCACCATCAATTATGGTTATAAAAATTAAGTTCAAGGAATCTGATAAAAACAAAATTATCTCTTTTGGTCTTCATTTCTTTAGAGTCACTTTATCTCTTGGTTTACAACTACATTCAGAGAAGATTCAGCTTCTTGTCAATCTAGTAATTCTTTGTCTTTTCATTATATACATTTTATACCCCCAATTTAGCTAATGTTTAAACAGTTAATTTTTAAAAGAATTATGGAAGCAAATATTTACATTTTTGCAGAATTACTATATTTTTTAAACTTAAAATTGGCAACTAAGCTTAAAATAGATTGTGTTGTAATATCCCATTGTGCAGGACCAGGACACGAGTTTGACAACAGTACCAAGTAATTGACAGCCACACACAATAAAAACAGTCCTAAGTCTTAATTGGTATCAATATAATTTGAAAGTATGAGCAGTAAATAAATTACAGGTAGCTGTACTTGATTGTAAAATGGTTGTCATTCATGTGATCTCAAATATGCTCTTATAAATTTTGTTTAGATTTGATTGAAATGAATACACTTAAAAACAAATTTCTAAGCTATGTCCACAGTTTGAGAAATGTAACCGTAAGGATTAATTTGTCCATAATTTTTCCTAAAAGTCATGTCTCTGGGTCTTTTATTTCTTCCCGAGTCTTAGTTTGAGATCTCTCTACATCCTTCACTGACTTGCCGAAATAGCCACCTGAAGACCTCTTTGATAATGGGGAGATTATGTGAGCTGTTCCTGTAAAGTATTTTAGAATGTTTATAAAATAATGTATGAATGCCTCTCAGTACCCAATTAAGGTGGTCAGATAAAGGTTTCATTCTTTTAGCTTTAAAAGTTGTTTAAGGAAATACAAGAATAGCATAGTCATTACAGAAACACGGAGAATTTCTCTTTTTTACTGAGGTAAAACATACTGAAGAGAGCACAGAAGTTTTAAGTGCTGTTTGTTGTATGCATGGGTATCCACTAGAAGTGCCACCCGGATAACCGTGTTTCTATTATTTCTGAAGGCTCTGTGTGCCTTAAGTAACTACTCCAAGGTAATCACTCATAACCTTTATCACTGTAGATTTGTCCCACACAGAAGAATCTATGACAAATACGTGAATTAGTGAGGGTTGGGAATTGTTAAAAGTAGCATTTCTCTTGGTACAGATAAGTGGTAAGGGAATCTTGTGAGAGCAGATCAATTACATGTTTATCTTGTTTTTTCCTTTTATTCTCTATGTTTATTACTGGACTTTCCAATAAGGATTATTGGGGTGGCTGCTGACGCCCAAGTTTATTTCTCTGGGTACTTGAAAGCTATGAGTTGAATCCTATCCTAATGTTTTATCGAAATGAGATCTCTGACATGACTTGTGCTGGAGAACAAGGGACAGACTCATTGGGGAGCATGGGGTTGCATGCAGGAAGCTTTCCTTGATTTACCTCACCACGAAGGTTATGCCTTTTCTCCATCTTTCATCGAATCCTCTTTGTGCTTCTACTAGAGTGCAAGAGAAGTAATAGCTGGCACAAGACAGGTTTAATTTTTTCATGGGAGGGATTATAAAGTTTAAGGTCTGCATAATCATGAGATTGAGCACTTAATCTTTTTATTTATCTGTCTTGTTCACTACATAACATTGGAAACGTGAAACAGGAATAAAGTTAAAAAGAAGTACCAAGTGAACACATTGGTTAAAGTACTCAGTGTCATAGAATTAAAGAAAAATGAAAGGCCTCATAGTTTATCAAGTACTAAACAAAAGAGGAAAATCACCTGGGTTCACTGTCTAGATAGGAACATCAAAGGCAAAGAGAATCTAAAACTAGATCACCTACAAAGGAACAAAGATCAGCTAGACAACAGATGTCTTACTTTAATAAGCAAGTAAAATAAGCAAGTTTTCAGGCGAGGAAACAGTAAAAGTAGATATTTTAAGGCATACAAGTTTTGTTATTTAAAAGGAAGTAAAATGACTGACCCAGCCCTGCGAAGTATGTTGGAAACAGCCTAACAGAATCCACGTTTTCTGACGTGGCTCTTTTAGTACCCGACTGAGGATCTCCCTAATTCAGTACTTCAGACCGTAGGCAATTCTTAATAAGCAGCAGTGCTATTGGCAAAGCAGTGTTATGATAGCCAAGAACCACATGGAGAAGTGGAGGAGTAGGAAGCCAGCAGCTGATGTCACTGAACAGGCAGCCTACACTTTCAGAATTAAGTCTGATGTTATCCAGAACTGAGGGAAGCTTTTGAACCACTTGCCTTAGTTGAACAGACTCTAATCACTTTAGTTATATTATGTATTTCTCTAATTAGGAATAAATCTTTTCTGGCTGTCAGAGAAAGGTACTTTGTGATTTCCTCATGTTTTTGTAAATTTTGTTCTGTAATACAATGTAGCTGGCTCTAGTAATTATAAACTGCAAAATGAAGGAAATAACTACCTCAAGGATATGGTGCGTTTAAATAGGATCTTGCACGAAAGGACATACATTAAATTCAATAATCTCAAAGATACGGACAAATGATACAGCATACATAAAACACTTCATGCAGTCTGCCAGTTGATATTTAATAAATAACAGGTACCATTATAACTACTACTGCATATTAGCAATTTAAATAATGATCATTAATAAACCACCAAAGAAATGGTGCTTAAGTAGAAGAACCAAAATCCAAACAATCTTTCTTTCTGTTGTGCCATTATGCCTCGCAAAATACCAAATAGAAATCTCCATTCTTTGGACAAAGGCATTGTCTGATTATTTCTCTGGAGGGGATAATGATCCTCTTTTTGCCCAAGTTAAACTCCGTTCATTTCTACTGTGAACATGTAGCTGCGATTCTGAGACATTCTCCTGGCTTGCAGAACTTGAAAAATTTGGCTTAGGCACATTATGGAGAGCAATGCTCTTGTTCAGAGTGAGGAGACCTTTCTAAAAGCTTTTAACAATTGATCTGGAAATTTAGGGGGGAAAAATACAAAGCAATTTTTTAGTTTTTGCATATGAGAAAATATCAGACTTGAAATGAGAAGACCTGGATTTCAGTTACTGCTCTGTGCAGTGTACCAACGTGGGTAAGGTAACCTATGTAAAACTATTTCCTCAAAACAATGGGGCTGATATTTACTGGCCCGCTTAGTTTACAGTTTTCTTTTGCAGACCAAATAGGTTAGAGCATGTGATAAGGCACTCCAAATTAGTATATAGCTTCAGGGGATGAGCAGACCATCTTTTATGATAACCAGAATCCGGTTGAAAGGAAAGGAGGCTATTCTGTATATGCCAATGAAGGATCCAGCAGGAAGTCAAACCTTTCTTTTGGGGGCATATCTATAATGGAAAAATGAAGTTTTAATTTCAGACTATAGCCCAAATTATAATTCTTCATAGGTCTCACATGTCAGTATCTCTTTTCTTGGTTTTGTAGAGATAGAAACTCTGCAGATCATAGAAATGTAAATCACAAGACGCAATGTAGTTTTGTGATTAAGAGTATAACTCTAGAATTGTATCTGGGATCAAATCCTTGTTCTGTTCCAAGGAAATCACTTAACCTCTCTGAGCCTCAGTTTCCTTATCTGTAAAAGGTGGAAACAGTAGTAATCCTCAGATTGCTGTGAGGATTAAATAATATTATGTGCAAAAAAGCTGTATAGAACCTATCACATAAGAACCTCAAATATTGCTATAAAATATGTATTACAATAGATTTGAAATTTGCTCTAACCAAATATCAGAGGCAGAAAGGAAAAGGAAGTTAATGTGTCTGGAACAGTAGAGGGCACATCTTCTCAAATTGTGATACGGAGTCCACAAAATCTTTTCGGGGAGAATGGAGATCAAAACTATTTCTATGGTAGTACCATGACATTATTTGTCTTTTTCACATTCTCTCACAAATGCAGAGTGGAGTTTTCCAGAGGCTACATAATATGTGATGACATTGCTGTGATGGCTAATGGAATGTGTGCTTGTATATTTTAAGTTTTCAGTGTTAATTTCTAATATGTTAATACTGATCAAAATAGCCCTCATTAAAAGACAAAAAAGTTCTTTGGAGTCTTCAGTAATTTTTAAGAATGTGAAGGGGTCCAGAGATCAAAAAGTTTGAAAACTGCTGGTATGTGAGATGTGCTGTCTCTGTAATGTTCCATGCTGTTGTTTACTCTTCACTTCCTACTATGTTTTAAAGATCTGTCTGTATTGCTCTACATACAGCAGGAGTTCTATATTGATCCACCACATTTACTTATTCTTATTCACTAAATGCTATCAGATGGCTTTTCAGAATGGCCATATAATTTTACACCCCACCAGCAGTACTGAACACCTGTTTCTCCACATGCTTACCAATACCTTAGTTACCTCTTTAATTTTTGCCATTCTAATTGTCATAAAGTGGCATTTTGTTTAAATTTTGCATTTCTCCCATTTCATTTTTTTCATCTCTATTTTTCTTATACCGTCTTGCCAGAATTCTGCTTATAATATTAATTTTTCCAAGAATCGGCTTCCAGTTTTGTTAAACTCTCTCTTTACCATATGTCATTGATTCTTGCTTTCTTATTTATTTATTTACCTATTTATTTATTATTTTTTAAAAACCTACAGCACCTGGTATTCCTAGGTGGTCTCCCATCCAAGTATTAACCAGGCCCGCCCCTGCTCAGCTTCCAAGATCAGACGAGATCAGGCGTGTTCAGGGTGGCATGACCGTTAGACTCTTGCTTTCACCTTTAAATTTTTTTTGTCTTGTTTCTCTGTTTGATCTAAAATAAGCAACATCTTGAATATTTATTTTTCAATGTTTATTGTTTTATAATAAAATATTTAATGATGTAATTTTTGTCTCTAAACACTGTTTTAGCTAGAGCTTATAAATTTTGACCAGTAGTGTTTTCACTGTAATTTAATTTTGTGTTCTTACTGCTTTCATGATTTCCTCTTTAACCCAGTTGTTTCTTAGTTACATATTTAGTGTAGGTATATGAACTTTTTAAAGTTGCCTTTATTATAGCTTTCTCCCTGTATTGCATTATAGTCAGAAAACATGATTTGCATGATGTTAACTTTTTAGAATATACCGATGCTGGCTTTGTGGCCTAGTACATGGTTAATTTTGTGAATGTTTCCATTTGAACTTGAAAAAATATTTTCTGATTGTTGAGGGTAAATTTCTCTATAATATGTTCCTATTTAATAAATATTATGGAAATCTAAATATTCGCTTATTTTTTGACTGCTTGATCTGCTTGATTATTTTCTGAGAAGTATATGTTAAAATTGCTGTTGTGGATTGAATAATTTCAGCTTGGGCTTGATATATTTTGGAACTATATTGTTGTATATATATTCCTTTTGCCAATATGTCTGTAGGAAAGCTTTTCATCTGAATTGTTTTGCTAGTTATTAATATTGCTGCATTAGCATTTTTTCACTTCATATTTGTTTGGTATACTATTCCATGCTTTTATGCTAATCTTTCTGAATTCTTTCATGTAATGTAATGCCTCTGCTAGTAAGTGTATTGCTAGATCTTGTTTCTACAATGTAATCTAGAACTTGCCTTTTGATTTCTGGGATTGGATTGAAAAACTCTTCCAGAAGTCAGCAGGCAAGATTAAGAAATAGAATATATATATAAAAAAAGTTTAAGAGATATGATGGATGGAGTTAAAATTACTAACATCCAGATAATAGTTTCAGAAGTAAAAAGAAAAAAACAGGACAAAATATTTGAAAAAAAGAATGAAGATACATTTCAAAGAATTAAAGGACAGTAAATAATCCTAGAATGTAAGGGCTCAAGAGTACAAAATGCAAGACAAGGAAGAACTCCAAACCACATACATTATGGTGAAATTCAATAATAGCGAAGGTAAAGAAAATTCTAACAATTTCCAGAGAGCAAAAGCAGATCACCTACAAAGGAATGAGAATCAGATTGACATTAGACTTTTAAAAACTGGGTTTGAGAGGGTAATGGAATAATATTTTAAAGGAAAATAGCTTTAATTTAGAATGTTATATCCAGATAAGTTGTTGAATGTTAGAACAAAAGCATATTCTCATGCATTTAAAGCCTCAGAATGTTTGCCACCCACTGACCCACGTGGAAAACAATCTATGTCAAAGTTCTCATGAGAAGCAACAAACCTAGAAGATGCTGAAAGAGATAGGAGAAATAAGGATGATAATATACAATAGTAAAATTGCAATATTAAGATCAAGACAGCAATGAGCACCTGAACCATCACAGCACACTCCACCATCTCCCTTAAAAGCCAGGGACAGTGAGACTTGGTGTCTCATTGTCAGTGAGTTCTACCAGGAAGCTCTTTAAGATCTTCCACAATTGCCACAAGTACACATCCCTGGCAGGATGCAGGTCTTCCACCTATAGTAGCTCCTGATGCAGAAGGCCCTGCAGCTGCTACCGTAGCCAATTGGACCACAGCACAACGTGGAGAAAACTGAGCTGGATTCTGTCTAGAATCACTCTTGTTACAGGTAACTGGGCCAGACCAACCCTGCAGAGGATTGACTGGACAGCCTAAAGCATTTAAGAACTCACATACCCTCCACCCTTTCCTTGGCATTTTCTTTCCCCTACTTAAACTTTTCCCTCTGTGGCCTCAGAAGGCCCACCCAATCCTCTGTGCACTCTATTCTCTCAGCCGGGAATGATCGTTCTCTCATTGCCTATGTGGGGTTAGAACCCAGGGCAAGGCCTGGCCAGGATTAGGGGCCCAGTGCTCCATGCATGTATGTGGGAAGAATAAATGAATGAGCAAATTTATGAAGGAAGGAGAGAATGCCATCACTTGTGATCTCTAGAGAGTCACACGTACAATGTTTTGCTGACTCAGCAGGTGCTTAAAACCCTTGTCAATGTAGAATGGAGGTGTGATGAAATTTAAAATGTTGAAAAAATATTAATAGCAATGGGCCATGTAACATTAATTAAATTTCACCATTTTTAAAATTAAAAATTATTGGGGTGACCTTGATCAACAAAATGGAGTAAGTTTCAAGTGTACAGTTCAACAGTGTGTTGTATATATATTGCACTGTGTGTTCACCATCCATAATTAGATTTCTTTCCATCACCAAACATTTGACCTCTTTCACCCTTACCTACCTCCCTGCTCTCCTTTTCCCCCTGGTAACCACTAGTCCACTGTTTATGTCAATGAGTCTCTGTCATTTTTGTTGCTTTTAGATTTATATCCCACATATGAGTGATATCATATGGTTTTCAACTTTTTCTGTCTGACTTACTTCGCTTGACATTATCTCAAAATCCATTCATGCTTTTGCAAATGATAGTATTCCATCTTTTCTTATAGCTGAGTAATATTCCATTGTATGTATGTACCACATCTTCTTTATCCAATCATCTATCACAGGACACTTTGGTTGTTTCCACATCCTGGCCACTGTGAATAATGTCGCTATGAACATTGAGGTGCATATATCTTGCAGATAAATGTTTTCAGTTTTTTTGGGGTGAATACCCAGAAGAGGGATTGCTGGGTCATATGGTATTTCAATTCTTAGTTTTTTAAGGAACTGCTATACTGTTTCCCTTAGTACCAATTGTACCAATTTGCAGTCCCACCAGCAGTGTATGAGGGTTCCTTCCCCGCCCCATTTATGAAGGAAGGAGAGAATGCCATCACTTGTGATCTCTCCAACACTTGTTATTACTTTTCCTGTTGATGATAGCCATTCTAACATGTGTAAGATGACATTTCATTGTGGTTTTGATTTGCGTTTCCCTAATAGCTAGTGAAGTCGAGCATCTTTTCATATGTCTGTTGGCCATTTTGTATGTCTTCTTGGGAAAAGCGACTGTTCAGGACCTCTGCCCATTTTTTAATTGGATTGTTTTTCTGTTGTTATTGAGTTGTATGAGTTCTTTGTATATTTTGGATATTAGGCCTTTATCAGAGGCATTGTTTGTGAATACATTCTCCCATTTGGATGGTTGCCTCTTTGCCTTGTTGATGGGTTTTTTGGCTGTGCAGATGTTTTTTAGTTTGATATAGTCCCATTCATTTATTTTTGCTTTTATTTCTCTTGCCTTTGAGGTCAAATTCAAAAAACCCTCTTTAAATCAAAGGTCTATGAGTTTAGTACTTATGTTTTCTACTATGCAATTTATTATTTCAGGTCTTATATTTAGATCCTTGATCTATTTGTAGTTAAAACTGGTGTTTCGTGATAGACAATAGTCTAGTTTCATTCTTTTGCAGGTGGCTTTTCACTTTTCCGAGCACCATTTATTGAAGAGTCTTTCTTTTCTCATTGTATATTTTTGGCTCCGTCATCAAAAATTATTTGCCCATATAAATATGGCTTTACTTCTGGACTCTTGATTCTGTTCCACTGGTCTGTGTGTCTGTTTTTCTGCAAATACCGTACTATTTTGATTATTCTCGCTTTGTAGTATAATTTGAAGTCAGGCAGAGTGATGCCTCCAGCCTTGTTCTTTTTTCTCAGGATGGCTTTGGCAATTCGGGGTCATTTGTGCTTCCATATAAATCTGATGATTTTTTGTTCTATTTCTTTAAAAAATCCCAATGGGATTTTGATGAGAATTGCATTAAATCTGTATAATGCTTTAGGCAATAAGGTCATTTTAACTATGTTGATTCCTCCAATTCAAGAACATGGGATTTCTTTCCATTTCTTTGTGTCTTCTTGAATTTCTTTTAATAGTGTCTTATAGTTTTCATTATATAGGTCTTTCACATGTTTCATTAGATTTATTCCTAGGTATTTTATTCTTTTTGTTGCAATTGCAAAAGGAATTATTTTTTTATTTCTTTTTTTCTGAAAATTCATTCTTAGAGTATAGGAACACTATGGATTTTTGAGCATTGATTTTTGTATCCTGAAACTTTACTGTATGTGTTTATTATTTCTAGTAGTATACTCAGAGTCTTTAGGGTTTTCTATATAGAGAATCATGTCATCTGGAAATAGTCACAGTTTGACTTTTTAATTTCCTATTTGGATGCCTTTGGTTTCTTTCTCTTGCCTGATTGCACTTGCTAGGACTTCCAAAATTATATTGAATAATAGTGGTAATTGTCTTGTCCCTAATCTTAGAGGAAAGGTTTTTAGTTTTTTACTGTTAAGTATAATGTTTGCTGAGAGTTAATCATATATGGCCTTTATTATGTTGAGGTACTTTCCTTCTATACCTATTTTATTAAGTGTTTTAATCATAAATGGATGCTGTATCTTGTCAAAGGCTTTTCTGTATCTATTGATATGATCATATGGTTCTTATTCTTTATTTTGTTTATGTGGCGTATCACATTAATTGATTTGCATATGTTGAACCATCCCTGTGCCCCTGGGATGAAGCCACTTGATTGTGGCATATAATCTTTTTAATGTGTTGTATTCAATTTGCTAGTATCTTACTTAGGATTTTTGTGTCTGTGTTCATGAGAGATATAGGCCTGTAGTTTTCTTTTTCATGTTATCTTTACCAGGTTTTGGTATAATGCTAATGCTGGCTTCATAAAATGATTTAGGAAGTATTGCCTCTTCTTCAGTTTTTTGGAAGAGTTTGGGAAGAATAGGTATTAAATCTTCTCTGAATGTTTGGTAGAATTCACTGGTGAAGCCATCTGGTCCTGGACTTTTACTTCTTGGAAGGTTTTTGATGATTGTTTCAATTTCTGTACTGCTGATTGGTCTATTTAGATTTTCCAGTTCTTGGTTCAGTCTAAGAAGGTTGTATATTTCTAAGAACTTGTCCATTTCTTCTATGTTATTAAATTTGATGTTATATACTTTTTCATAATATTTTTGTATAATCCTTTGTTTTTGGTGATATCTGTCATAACTTCTTTTTCATTCCTGATTTTGTTTATTTCTGTCTTTTCTCTTTTTTCTTTAGTGAATCAAGCCAGGGGGTGTCAATTTTATTAACCTTCTCAAAGAACCAGCTTTGTTGCATTTATTTTTTCTACTGTCTTTTTGTTCTCAATTTCATTTAATTCTGCTCTAATTTTGATTATTTCTTTCCTTCTGCTGACTTTGGGCTTCATTTGTTCTTCTTTTTTTAGTTTTGTAAAGATGTGTTAGGTTCTTTGGGCTCGTTCTTGTTTTTGGAGGTTGGCTTGTAATGATATGAACTTTCTTCTTATTACCAGTTTTGCCGTGTCCCAAAAGTTTTGATATGTTGTACTTTCATTCTCATCCATTTCTATATATCTCTTGATCTCTCTTTTTATTTCTTCTCTGACCCAGTCATTCCTCAGTAGCATGTTATTTAATCTCCATGTATTTGTGGATCTTCCTGCTTTCTTTTTACAGTTGATCTCCAGCTTCAAAGCATTATGATCAGAGAATGTGGTTGGTATGATTTCAACCCTCATATTTATTGAGGCTATGTCTGTGTCCCAGTATGTAGCCAATCCTGGAGAATTTTCCATGTGCACTAGAGAAGAATGTATAAGCAGCTGTTTTGGGATGAAAGGCTCTGTAAATGTCAATTATGTCCAGTTGGACTAATGTGTCATTTAAGGATGTTATTTCCTTTTTCAGTGGGGTATTGGTCCCCAACTATGACAGTGTTTTGGTCTCTTTCTCCCTTTAGTTCTGTTAGTAATTGATTTATATATTTTGGGGCTCCCTGATTGAGAGCATAAATATTAATAAGTGTTACGTCTTCTTGATGTGTGGTTCGTTTTATCATTATGAGGTATTCATCAGTATCTCTCTTTACCTTTTTTATCTTGAAGTCTATTTCATCAAATATAAGTACAGTTACACTCACTTTTCTCTGGTTGCCATTTGCTTGGAATATTGTTTTCTACCCTTTCACCGTGAGTCTATATTCATCCTGGAAGCTGAGATGTGTCTCTTGCAGATAAGCATATGGTCGAGTTTTGTTTTTTGATCCATTATGCAACTCTGTGCCTTTTTATTGGTGAGTTCAGTCCATTTATATTTAGAGCGATTATTGAAATATGAGGTTTTCCCAAAACCATTTTATCTTTTGCTTTCTGGTAGCTTGGTGTTTCCATTGTATCTTTGTCCTTTTATTTCTGTTATTTTAATTTGGTGGCGTTTTATGGATTTTCCCTCTGGTCTCTCTTGTTTTATGTTATGTATCTCAGTTCTGGATTTTTGGTGTGTGGTTACCATTAAGATTATGTAATGGAAAGTGTATATATATTCATACACACATACACACACACACACACACACACACACACATACACACACACACACACACAATGGTCCATTTTCTTCTGCATGCGCCTTGCCGCCATTCCCCTTTGTGAATTTGGATCTTTACTTCTTCCCCTTTTCTGTTTCTGTTGTCTCAGATTTTCCTTATGTATGCTGAACATTCATTTCTAACTTGTAGTAGCAATCATCTTTTTAATGTTTATACTCATGATACCTTTTTTTTCAATAAGGGTTGCACTATCCTGTCTGCCTGTTGGTCATCTTACTCATATTTATATACTTTTTGTCCTTTTGTCTCAGGTCAAATGTCCCCCTTCAGTATTTCCTGTAATACAGGCCTTGTAGCAGAGAATTCTCTCAACTTTTGTATGTCTATAAAGGTCTTTATTTCTCTTTTATAATATCTTTGCTGGATATATTATTCTGGTTATTCCTTTTACTTCATAGTTTGAATATTTGGTTCTGCTCCTTTTTTGCTTGTAAGGTTTGTGCTGAGATGTCTGAAGATAGTCTAATGGGTTTTCCTTTATAGGTTACTGTATTCTTTCCCCTGGCTGCCTTGATAATTCTTTCTTTGCCATTAATTTTTGACAATTTTAATATAATGTGTCTTGGAGAAGGCCTTTTTGGGTTGAGATAATTGGTTTTTTTGCTTCTTGAATTCAAAGATCTAGCTCATTCCTTAAATTTTGGGAATTCTTGTCAACTATTTGTTTGAATCTGCTCTCTGTTCCCTTCTCCTTTTCTTCTTCTGGTATACCCATTATTCTTATGTTGTTTTTCCTGATGGTATCACATAGTTCTTGTATAGTTCTTTCATTTTTTCCATTCTCAGGTCTCTCTTCTGCCTTCTGAGTCACTTCCAGAAATCTATCTTTGATATCACTGATTCTTTCCTCCATCTGGTCAGCTCTATTTCCTAAGCTTGCTATTTCATTCTTCAAATGTGTTCTTTATCTCCAGAAGTGCTATTTGGTTCTTTTTTAGAGTTTCAATCTCCTTGCTAAAAAACTCATTTTGTTGGTCTATTTTGATTCTGTTTTCTTGGAATTGTCAATCAAATTTTTCTGCATCTCATCTAGTCTTTCCAGAAGTGCAATCCTGAATTCTCTGTCATTTAAATCGCATATTTCTAAGTCTCTAAGCTTATTTTCTGGATATTTTTATCTTGCTTTCTGAACTGCCTTGTCACCTTTGTTGTTCATGGTGTTTGATGAACTATATTTCTGCCTGGGTATTAATGGGAGTGTACTCGGCTTTTTTTTTCTTCCAAAAAGATTTATCATATAGAAGTCTCCGTTTATAAGAAGGGGTTTTTCTTTTGATTTCCAGTAGGTGGCATCTAAGCCTCATGGATTTCTGCTTTGAAGTTAAAAATGGTTTTTTCCCCTCTGTGTAATATAGTGCATATTCATCCGGCAATCAGATCCCCTTGGTCCCAGTGCCTGTCTGTGCTACCTGTTGTGGTTTATGTTTCAGTACCAAATTTCCCTGGGGTTTTACGGTGCTAAGTCTGGGAGGATATGGGGTGGGAGGAGAGCACGCTCTGAGGTGGTAGGGGCACATAATGTTAGGCTTTGTGTCTCAGACTCCTGCTTGCCAACAGTGACTGCTAAGATACAGCCTCTGTCCCTCCACACTTAGTTCTCACTCTGCTTTCTGCCCTGATCCCTGGGCTCCCCTGCATGGAACATGCTGATCCCTCAGGCAGAGTTCTTGGAACCGGCCAGGCCGTAATTTCTCCCCTCCCCATTCTTCTGCAGGGAGCTCCATCTGCATATGGAAACTTCTTGGTTCCTCCCAATCTACTCCCTAGACTCGCACAGCTGACCTTTTGAAGCTCTGATGCACAGATCTCTCAGACATGCTTGTGGGCAGGTTGGGTATTATTTATTGAGTTTTAAATGTTCAGCTTATTATTTTAAGGGGAGAAATTCAGAGAGATCCCTCACTATGCCGTGCTTCTGACATCATTCCCACCATTTTGGACTACAAAACATCCTCAATTTTTTTTAAAAAAAATTATATGTGTAATATAGATAATTTCCTGTAATCTCATTTGAGGATAATTAAAAACAAAGTGTGAAGTAAATAGAACAATTGCATGAAATTTCTGAACGCTCTTAAATACTCTTTAGAGCAAAGAAGACACCAAAACTAATATTGCACAATACCTTAAAAATACTAACAGTGGATACACTAGCATTGTGTAGAATAGAGATAACATTATTCAATAAAGAAAATTCATACCATTTAATTCTTTTTTAAATTTTATTTTATTATTTGTTTCAAGTATACAGTACATTGGTTAGACATTTATATAGTTTATTAAATGATCCCTTGATTTCTTTATCTTCCCTCTGGCTTTACATATAGCCATTACCTTACTGCTGACTGCATCCCCTATGCCATGCACCCTACCCCCATGACTTCTATCAACTACTAATTTTTACTTCTTTAACCCTTCTCACAATCCTCTAATCTCCCTTCCCTCTGGCCATCACTAGATTATTTTCTATATCTGTGAGTCTGTTTTAGTTTGTTCTTTTTGTTCCTTAGATTTCACATATAAGTGAAATTGTATGATATTTATCTTTCTCTGACTTATTTCACTTCGCATGATAACCTCTATGTCCATCCATGTCGTTGTGAATGGTAGGATTTTATTCTTTTTATGGCTGAGTAATATTCCATTTAGCTATTGTAAATAGTGCTACCTTGAACATAGGGATGCATAGATCTTTACAAATTATTGTTTTAATTTTCTTTAGATAAAGTGCAATTGCTGGGTCAAAAGGTATATCCATTTTTAATTTTTTGAGGAACCTCTGGATTGTTTTCTATAGTGACTGTACTATTTGTACTCCCATCAACAGTGTAAGAGGGTTCCCTTTTCTCTACATCCTCACCAACACTTATTGTTCTTTGATTTATTGTTGATAATCATTCTGACAGGTGTGAAATGATATCTCATTATGGTTTCAATTTGCATTTTTCTGATGATTAGTGACCTTGAGCATCTTTTCATATGTATATTGACTATCTGTATTTCCTCCTTGGAGAAATATCTATTCAAGTCTTCTGCCCATTTTTTAATTAGATTTTTTTGTTGTTGAGTTGTAGAAGTTCTTTATATATTTTGGATATTAACCCCTTATCAGATGTATCATAAGCGAATATCTTCTCTCATTCAGTCAGTTGTATTTTTGTTTTGTTGATGGTTTCTTTGCTGTGCAAAAGCTTTTTAGCACTAGACCACAACCGAGCAACTTCTGACTAGCTCCATAAACGGTACACGCAAAAGGTGATCTCAACAAGTGCACAAGCCCACTAGGGCAAATCCCACTCAGTGGGGTCAGCCCCCACATAGCAACTCATACCTGTGAGCGCAGCCACTTCCCACAGTTAGTCAGCCTGAGCATTAATCCCATCCATTGATGTACTAATACACATAAAGGCTTAGGTACAACAGAAGATCACACACAACCCTCATAAAGATCATGTCCAGAGTCCCGGCACAGTTTTTTTAGGGAGAATGTGCCACTAGGCCACATAGGACACCTTCCATATAAGGCCTAACACATAGAAATGAACACAGAATTAAGAAAACAAAGGAACATGCCACAAATAACAGGAGTAAACTCCAGAAAATAAGCTAAATGAAATGGAGGCAAGCAACCTACCAAAGACAGAGCTCAAAATAATGGTTATAAGGATGCCCAATGAACTTAGGGGGAAAATGGATGAGCCCAGTGAGAACCTCAACTGAGAGGTAGTAAGCATAACTTAGAGACATGGAAACCATAAAAAAGAAATAGGCAGAAATAAAAATACAATAACTGAAATGAAGAATGCACTAGAAGGATCCATTGAATTCTTAACACTTATGACAAGTGTGTGAAAATGAATCTAACAATAATGTAGCTAAAAAAATTAGAAATCAAAAAGGAACACACAGAAGGCGGAGCAATGAAAATAAGAAATTTTAGCATAGAATGTTTTAGAGCTATAAAAATCAGAATGCTTGATACAAAAGTGTAAGAATTGCTTATATGGTGGCACTTTTTTTCCCCCTGAGGCTGTCCAGTGAACTCTGTGGACTCGGCAGAATGTTCCCCCAAGTGCAGCTTAAACTGCAGTAAACAAGCTACACTCCTGGGAAGTCGTGGGGGTCATGTGAGCCAAGCTCATACTACCCAGAAAGGTTACTCTGTCCTGGAAGCTGAGAACCGTGTGTACAAATGTGGAAACTAAAGTTCAGAGAGGGGAACTGGTGGTGCTCCCTGAACCCCTGAACTTGCCCTCCTGGTATACCAAGGACAGGTCAGACCAGATGACCCCACTAGCCTGTGAGGAAGGAGCTCCTGTTTCTCTGGCTGTCACTTTAACCCTTGGTCCCCAGAGGTTACATATATGTTTACCTGTTCTTTCCAAAGTAGGTATAATTTTTTACATTCTTTCCTGAAGAGTATGGGAAATCTAGTTTCTCCATATCTTTGTGGATTCTTGTTTTTATTATTTTGTGGTATATGAACAGCATCTCACTGTTCTTTTCGTTAGCATTTCTATGGTTATAATGATGCGGATCACTTTTTCATGTGCTCCATTTTGCCTTTCTTTGTGAGTTATCTTTTCAGGTCTTATGCCCATTTTAAATTTCTTTGTATTTTTATGATTGAGATTTATTTATTTATTATCTATTGTGGTGTCAGAGCTTGAGTGGGGAGAGGAGGGTGTTGTCTGAGAGGATAAGTCTGCCTTAAGTCAAGGAGAGTGAAGAGGGCATCCTCATGGAGCGATGCATTGGGTGTTACAGTCCAAGAGAAGTGAGGCAGGCACCTAAAAGAATAGGTGGGAAATCTTCCTGGTTTGGGAGCCAAAGCTCACCCATGCTGATGACAGTGTCCACATGAGAGTAATACCTTGACATGGGAAATCAGACATCAAGCAGGGTAAGGAGAGCTTGGGTGCTCAGGGTGGTGAATAAGAGCCTAAAGAGTGTCCACACATGGGGGGAGTATCGGTACCTTATCAGGGTGAGTAGGGCATCCACAAGTAGGAGTGGCCTGGTTTGATTATTGTAGCCCATCCTTACCCTGGGGGGAAGCGGTGGTGGTGGTCGGGGGGTTGGTGGCAGAAACAAAAGACTGGTTCCATATAGGGAAATTAATCAAATAAGTAAATATATCAAGGAGGATGGGAGATAAATTTACCACTGTCTGCAAAAGGAGATATAAATACAGAAAGAGACATAACCCTATGGTACTGGAGTAGAATAAGAGGCATCAGTATGATTTCATGGTAATCAGTATATGTAGATAAATAGAATAATAGAAAGACAAAAATGTATACATGTAACCCATACTATATCTCTATATGCATGCGTACACACACCTAGTGCATACATTACCTAATTGTACTCACTAAGAAGGCCTGGGAACTTCTCATAGCAATGAGCACAACTAATGTACAGATCTTGACTTCTAAACCACATTTTTAACTAAGAACCATGGTTCTTTGGAGAAATGGTTGACTGGAGAGTTGGGGCAGGAAGAATACAAGATGAGCCAAGAATACATTACTGTGACAGAAAGTAAGAAATTTCTCAAAGATTGGTGGGGAAATGTGAAAAAAAAAAAACAATGAATCTAGTCATTAGGAGACAATTTGAGTACCAAAATAAATAACAATATAATGGATTATAACCCATCGAAAACAGCTGACTTCATAATTCTGTAATGATGTATAGATAGGTACATTGAAAACTTGCTGATGACTAGATAGTTACATTATATCAAAGAATCTACCCCCCAAATATTTTTTCAATTACCAATGCGAGAAGAATAACTTTACAGTGGCAAAGACTACCAGATACTATCTTAATCAAGTTATCAAAGTGAACACTACCCATAATGGGACAGATTGAAATTGTTTGTCATCTAATAAGATGCCATGAGAAGCAAGAGCATCTTGCTTCTGTCCTATTCCTGTCAATGATGGATAACCTGAATTTATTCATGAAGAAACATCAGACAAGTCCACTTAGGTAGATTTTACAAATACTGGGCCTATATTCCAAAAGTGACAAGGTCAAGAAATGAGGGAGAGACTGAGGAACTGTTCTAGACAGAAGTCGACTGTGGAGACATGACAGCTAACAGCAACATGTACGTCTGGGTTCTGAATACAAGGTATGCCACAGGGACTTCTGGTGAGACATCAATAAAAATCAGAATTCAGTGGTCCTAATGCATCAATACTAATATCCTGATTTTTGATGGTTGTATTATGTGTATGTAGGAGAATCGCATTGTTTTTAGGGAATACATACCAAAATACCTGAGGTAGGGGACTTCAGGTCAGAAATTTACTCTCAAATGTTCAAAATAAAGGAAATTCTTCATATACACCTACAACTTTTCTATATACTTAGGATTTAAAAAATATATATTTATATAAATACAAAAATATTTTGTGTATGAAAGCAACAATGGGCTCATATCTAAACTATACAAACCCTTCACAGAAGAAGAATCGATATCGCCAATAGATATCTGAAAAAGAGCTCAACATCATTAAGCCTCATGGAAATAGAAATTAAAACTACAATGAGATATTATTCCACTCCCATCAGAATGGTTGAAATGAAAGAAGATTGAACATATTTAGTGTTGGCAAGAAATTAAAGCAGGCATTCATTGTTCTGTCTATACTCTCCTCTGTTCCATTATTTCTGACAACTGTTAACTGGTTCAATAATTTGGATACTTCTTTGGCAGTATTTACTAACATTGAACACACATGCATATCCAAAAATCCCACTCATAGGTATATACTAAAGAGAAAACCAACACCTTGGGATACAAAAGAGATAGGCATAGGAATGTTAATACCAACATTATTCATAATAGTCACAAACTGGAATCAATCTGTATATCCATAACAATGCAATGAAAACTATAGATTGTGAGATAGTTATAAAATACAACAATATGCAAAAGCATAACTTTACTGTTGTTTACAACAACATGAATAAATTTTACTAACACAACACGAAGTGAAGCAACTATATACTAAAAAATACGTAATGTATGATTCCATGTATATAAAACTTAAAATCATGTCAAAATAACCTATGATATGTTACTGAATACATTTAGGAATGGGGAAAGTACTGAGTAGGAGGAGATTTAACTGGCAAAACTATTTTTCTTGACCTGTGTGTTGTTTACATAGTACATGTTCAGGTGATAATTTATTGAACTGAACATTTAGGACTTTCTCTGTGTATATTAGGATTCACTGAAAAGGTTTATTTAAAAAGAAACAGTTCTGATTCACAATTCTACCCTAGCTGAAGTTTGCAGTGCTCTGTCACTAGAGGGCTTCATGCCGATGCCCTTCTGACCATTCATCTGGGAAGCGATGGGAAATCCTTTGATGTGAGATGTCACCGACTTTGGAATTGTTAAACTGGATTCTAAGACCAGGTCTTGTACTGATGACCTATGACCTAGTAACACTGCACCGCACCAAGTCACCAATTTCACATTCCAAAGTCTAAAGTCAGGATTAGACTAGAGGTCTCTCATCCCTCTTTCTCTAATGATCTTTCACTCTACAAAAAGAGAAAGGACCAGGCAGGAGCCTCAGCAAGAGAAAGGAGGAGAAGAGCAGGGGCACCCATCTCTCAAGAAATAAAATGATTGCTTTAAAGAGAGCCATCGAGTTCATGTCATGCAAGAGAAAGTAGCGCTGCTCTGTCAGAATCCAGAGCTGTGTGAGTCAGGCCGCAAAGTCATGCTGCTCTATGTCCTAGATAAAGGGATTACCAAAACTGGACTCACTGAACTTCTAAAGGTTACATAACTAAACATTTCTGACCCTCGCTTTAGTCAACCCATGCTGCAGTATTAACACGGTTAATGTTTATTTGATAGTCACCAATGAAGGTAAGTCACAGATGACTCAGTAAACGCTGGGGAACTTGCTTGAGCTGAGTGTTTTTGATTAAGGAAGCATTCATGACCCAGAGGATGTGGGGCCAGAGCTCCACCACCTGCAGTCTGTTTGTCCTTGGCCGAGGCGCTGAAACTTCCAGGCCAGCTGCCTCACCATTAAAATGGACATAATTTTACCTTAGGCAAAAGTAACTGAGTGTATCAAAAGAGACATGATGGAGGTGTCATTCTGCCTGGTAACATGAGGGACGAAAGTATGTGCTGTAAATGAGGTCTTGACAAGTCTTAGTTTTCCTTCTCAAAGTGCTTCGAAATAAGCGTGCTAATCAATTTAGGACAGATAAGATGATATCTTTACAGAATACATCTTTGTACAGTAATCTAGTAATGTATATCATCCTAGTGATGTTCGGATCCTTATGATCACTAAGTGTCACCTCATGATCAGGTCTGCGTGTTATGCTAGTTCTGTGCTATGAGTCTTTTTAGTTAAGTCCCTGTCTTCCGTCCCCCAGAGAATCTACGTCTGTTGTCCTGTCTAAAATCTTTCTTCCTTGCTGTGCATACTTCATTCCATTGGTTCTGACAACATTAGGCCGGAAAAGCAACAGAGAAGGCTGTGTCTGAAGGTGAAGGGATGTCTGAAGGTAGGGATGTGGGGAAAGCCATGGTTTTTCAAGCCCTCTCCCTGAATTCTGTGACACGGGCTCTTTCCTCAGTGACCTGTACAAGTTTCACTTCTGCATTGAAGGAGAGAGGAGAATCTTCATCTTCTGTTCTTCTCTTGAGAATCTATGGCTCTTTTATCCTTGGAGTCAAATAAGGGCTTCTGTTCAATGTGGAGCCGGTTATTTTGTGAACACTCGATGGGGTGCCCATTCAGAGAAAATAATGTTTTGGGAGTTTTGTTTGTTTTCCTAAAATTGCTTTGGAGGCAGCTGAATCGTAAGCCATAGAGCACCATGATGGGCACTAGAGAATATAAGTTGCACCCCCAGTTATGTCCCTTATGAGCTGTGTGTCACTGGATGGGTGTCCTATTCTCTCTGAGATTCCCCATCTGAAAAGTAAAAATAATTTTTTTCAGTGTTTTTTTTCTTGATGGGGGAGAGTTTGATGTTAAAATGTGTGTAAATTAGCTAATGACTTGATTCATATTTAGATATTCAAAATTAATGATTTGTGTTCCCTAGTTTATGTTTAGCTAACTATAGGCTTTTATAATCAAGGAGAAAGTAAACTAGTATTCGATAAATCATTAAAGGATAAACAATTTTTTATATACAAGGATTGCCTCACAGGTTATAAATTCTGAACTGGTCACGAATCTGAGAATCCAAAATATTGAGCAATTTTTTGAGTCGTTTATTTATTTTATTGATTTTCAACCAAATGAGATGTTAAAAAAAAAAACAAATAAAACCCCAATATCTGGGCTGCACTTCAAACTTGTCAAACCAGCATCTCTAGGGCGAAACATTACAAAGAAGGAGACAAATGGGCTGAAGTCCCTTCAGAAAAGAGATTAAAATAAGTACATCTAGCTGATTAATCTCCTTGGGAGTCAAAGAGGCACGGGGTGAATAGTAGAGAGTGTTATAAAAGTTTGGATTTTAAACTCCCAGGTGCCTAAGTAAGAAGAAAGCTGTAATGGATCCGGTTGTGGTCCTGGGGCTCTTTCTCTCCTGTTTGCTTCTCCTCTCCCTGTGGAAACAGAGCACGGGGAAAGGGAACCTCCCGCCTGGCCCCACGCCTCTGCCAATTATTGGAAATATTCTACAGCTAGATCTGAAGAACGTAAGCAAATCCTTAAGCAATGTAAGTATGTCTTATGTTCCTCCAGCAGGTTGCAAATGGTAAGCAAATTAATATCTACTTTTAAATAAAATATATTTACCAAAATATATTTACATAAAATACAACATAGAAAATGAAATTGTTAAAATATATCATTGGGAAGAAAATACTCCCCGTGGAGCATTGTTTTGATTTGTCATGTCAAGAATAGTGGAGTGAAGTAATGCATTGTGTGAGAGAGATACATTTAGGTCTTTGTATAGTGGAATCAAAATAATAAAGTGGCAAGAGATGGGAGAACTGCTCCTCATGATAAAGGATGTGTCTTTGATTAGAGACTTCATTCAAGAAGTCATCTACTATATAAACAGTGCGTTTTGTTCAGAATAGCCATGAAAATTGAACTTTTCTGAAGAAGCCAATTATGCCTGATATCAAGGAAATAGTTCTGGGATGAGGACCAGCATAAGTGAATGAAAGAAGAAAATAATCTGTCTGGGCCAGCTTGATGATAACAGATCTGTCTGCATTCTGCACAGAGCTGCTGTCCGTACCCTATAAATGCTGCAGGTGAAAGAAATTGTTCTTCCATGAGATGCCGCACATCCTGGCACTGCCTCTGTGGTGCTCACTCTGCTCTACAGTAATAACACCAGTGGATCATAAACTTGACCAGGCCTTAGAAACACGTGGGCTAATTTAAAAAATATAAAATTTTAGTATTCATCACAGGGCTACTGAATCAGAATTCTTAAAGCAAGAGCTCTATATATGACCGTGAAGTGGTGAGCGGGGCATTGGTCCAAAGGTGGGCTTTGAGTATTGATGTATTGCTCAAGGATCAGAGGTCAAATAAGAAGGAATTCAAATGTTAGTGTTCTATGTAGTAGCTATGGGATGCTGGGGATAAATTAGAATTTACTGACATCAGTATCCTTATTTGTAAGTGGGGCAAATGAACCTGCTGAAGGTGCTGCTTTGAGGATTCATTGTAACACATGTACAAATTAGCCAAGTATTGCCTGGCACATACGAGATAGTCGTTAACCACCATCCTCATATTTAATTATTCACTTTTGAAATATTTTCAGCTGTGGGGCACAAAATGAAAACTTAAAAATAGGATAATAACATCGTTAATCAGGCATGATATATTATCAAATTGTAACTTCTTTTGCTAATGTTTGCATCTCCTTTCCCAGCTCTCAAAAGTCTATGGCCCTGTGTTCACGGTGTATTTTGGCATGAAGCCCATTGTGGTGCTGCATGGGTATGAAGCAGTGAAGGAAGCCCTGATTGATCGGGGAGAGGAGTTTTCTGGAAGAGGCAGTGCCCCAGTATCTGATAAAACTAGTAAAGGGCATGGTAGGTGTGTGTGTCTGTGTGGGCAGCATTGGTACTAGAGGTGGGAAGGATGGAAATAGGGATTTGAATGATCTTCAGAAGAGCTGGGCCCATCCGTGTATGAATCAAGTGTGTGCTCTCTTTCCTGGCCTAGGATTTCTCTCTCAGTTTCTGTTTCCCCTCCTGGTAGGAATCTTGTTTAGCAATGGAAACAGATGGAAGGAGACCCGACGCTTCTCCCTCATGACCCTGCGGATTTTGGGGATGGGGAAGAGGAGCATTGAGGACCGCCTGCAAGAGGAAGCCCTCTGCCTTGTGGAGGAGCTGAGGAAAACCAATGGTGAGTGATTCTCTCTGCTTCTGACCTTAACAGACTGTTCCCTTCTCTAATGACATCCCTGAAAACAGTTCATGGGGCCCGAGTGTTTCGTCCGGGAAGTTGTGGTCAGCCCTCATGTGGAGGAGGGAGGGTTTGAAGCAGAGCCAAGGGAGGTTTTGTGCATCTATGCTAGTAGTGTGTGTATCTCCACGGTTGTGTGGGCACACAGTGTGGGTATAAATGTCATTTAATCCTATTCTGTCTTGAACTTTGTTTGATTGTTTTCGAATCAGAAATCATGAAAAATAGTTTTGAATCATTTTCTGAAAGCGTTAAGGAGTGATGTTTATCCTATAGCATGAATGTGGGTTATTTATTCCAGAGTATTTCACCAGGTGATATTTATCAAGTGGACATGGTGAGAATGAGCTCATCACACTCTAATGGAGCATATAACAAGTGACATGTGCCTTTACTTAACTGGATTATATTTATACAGTCAGCCCACACATGTAGGTGAAAGTTACTTCCAGGGACCAGGCATACAGTAATAATGCCAATCATAATGCCATCTATGGTTTTAATTGCTTAGGCAGATTAGTCTCATCAGTTATGATTTCTATGTATAGTCAGCACTATCTCAAAAATATGGGCATTTATTATTTTTTGTTACCAAATACCCACCATATTGATTTATGTATTTTGAAGATATGCTACATCATAACTTTTCAAAATACCGAAATACCAAGGTAAGGAATGTTTCATTTAACGAGATTTGAACCATTATCAATAATAACTTATCCTGTCTTCCTTCAGTGGTATTTGCTCTGTTTTCAGTTTGCTACACTTTTCCCCAACTTCATTACATTTTGGTAACTAGTACATGGTCATTATTTACCTCCCACTGCCTGATGTAATGACCTCTGAAGTGCTTGTCAAAGTGACTGATGTTCAGCTTGCATTACAAATTCTACTGTTTTTAAATTCTTTCTTCCATATTAAGTGAAAGGAAAGACTGAAAATCATGTTTTACCTGTGAATCACATACAGACAAATGCCCAAGTCCTTTCAAATGATCCTCGAACTAAATTAATCAATCTAGCTCAAATAAAAGTTGTCTTAAAACTTAGAGCCCTGAACATTTAAAGGAGCCTGGCATGGAAGCCTCTAACTACACGTTCCCTTTTATTCCATGCTCTACCATTTTTCCCCACACTTAAAAATAAAATGTATAGTGAACAAACACATAACATAAGATCTACCCTCTTAACAAGTGATTACACATACATTCCAGTATTGTTGGCTATAATCACGCCGCCGTGCAGCAGGTCTCTAAACCTTTCCGTCTTGCATAACTGAGACTGTTCTCATTGAACCGTGACTCTCTATTTCCTGTTCTCCCAGGCCCTGGCATCTACCATTCCAGTTTCTGTTTCTATGAGTTTGACTACCTTGGATACTTCATATAACTGGTATCATGCCACATTTCTCCTTGTATGATTGGCTTATTTCACTAGCATAATGTCCTCAAGGTTCATCCATATTGTAGCCTATGACAAGATTTCTTTCTTTTGTTTTTTATGGCTGCATAATGTTTCAGTGCATGTATTACCAAATTTTCTTTACCCGTTTATCATTGATGGACTTTTAGTTTTTTGTACCCTTTGGCTACTGTGAATGGATAATGCTGCAATAAACATGGGAGTACAGAAATCTCTTCAATATCCTGTGTTTTTTCCTTTAGATATGTATATACCCAGATGTAGGATTGTTGGATCTTATGTTAATTCTTTTTTTAATGTTTTGAGGAAACTCCATGCTGTTTTCCATAGTGTTTGTGCCAATTTACATTCCCACCAACAGTGCACAAGTACTCCCTTTTCTCCTCATCCTAGCCAAACTTGCTTTCCTTTGGCTTTTAATAGCCATTCCAAGAGATGTGAGTTGGTATCTCATTATGGTTTTGATTTGCATTTTCCTGATGATTACTGGTGTTGAGCACATTTTCATGTACCTGTTGGCCATCTGTATGTCATCTTGGAGAACATGTCTCTTCAATGCCTCTGTCCATGTCTAATTGGATTTTTTTTCATTGAGTTGCATGAGTTCTGTATATAGTTTGGATATTAACCCTTCTCAGATCGATGGTTCGCAAGTATTTCCTGCCATTTGATAGGTTGCTTTTCCATTTTGTTGATAGTTTGTTTTATTGTGAAGAAAAGCTTTTTAGTTTGCTGCAGTTCCGTTTTTTAAAATTTCTTAATACTTTTTGCTTATTTTTGTGCTTTTGGTGTCATATCCAATAAGTGCTTGCCAAGACAAATATCCAAGATCCATGTCTCTAAGTTTTCTTCTGGGCTTGTTTGGTTTTAGGTTTTAGATTTCAGTCTTTAATCCATTTCAACTTAAGTTTTATGAATGGTATAAGGTAGTGCTTTTGTTTCATTCTTTTCTATGTGAATATCTAGTTTTCCCAACACCATTAATTGAAGAGACTGGCCTTTCTCTTTGAGTATTATTGTCTCCCTTACCAAATATTTATAGATAGTGTATGTGCAGGCTGATTTGGGGCCCTAGGTTCCGTTCAGTTGGTCTGTGTCTGTTCAATGAAAGTATGGTACTGTTTTTACTTCTTAGCTTTGTAGTGTAATTTGAAAAGAGGAAGTTTAATTTTTTGACTTTTTTCTTCTTAGCATTGCTTTGGGTATTTGGAGCCTTTTGTGGTTCCATATCAATTTTAGGATTATTTTTAATATTTTTATGAAAAATGCCATGAGAATTTTGAGATAGATTGCACTGAATTAGCAGATGGCTTTGGGTAATAATAACATTTTACAATCTTACTTTTTTTCGTCCGTGAACATGGGATATTTTTGCATTCATTTGTTCTTTCTGTGATTACTTTCATCAGTGCGTTCTGAGAGATGAGTGTACGGATTTTTCACCTTCTTAGTTGAATTTACTCCTAAATATTCTATTTATTTTGTTATTTAAAATGGAATTGTTTTCTTTATTTCTTTTTCAGAGAGTTCCTTTTTAGTGTATACAAACGCGATTGCTTTTTGCATGTTGATTTGATATCCTTCAACATTAGTGAGTTCATCGATTAGTTCTAACAGCTTTTAGTGGAGTCTTTAGGGCTTTCTAGATGGATTGTTCTGGTTAGGGCTCCAGTACTATGTTGAACAAGAGTGTGCGAGTGGACACTTTCTTGTTGTTTCTGATCTTAGGGGAAAATCTTCCTTTGAGCATGATGTTAGCTGTGGGCTTGACATATATGGCTCTTATTATGTTGAGTAAAGGAATATAGAAGTGCATTTATCATGAAAGAATGTTGAATTTTGTCAGGTTCTTTTTCTGCATCTATTAGAATGATTATATTATTTTTATTTTTTTATTCTGTTAATGTGGAACATCGTACTTACTCATTTGTATATGTTTGAAAAGGTTTGTGAAGGTTTGGCAATATTTACCAGTCCTTAAATATTTGGTCAAATTCACCAGCGAAACCATTGCTTCTGGGCTTTTTGTTGTTTTTTGGGGAGGGAGAGGTTTTTGAATATCTGACTCAAGTACCTCATTCCTCCTGATCTTTCAGATTTTCTATTTCTTGATGATTCAGTCCTGTACATTGTATGTTTCTAGGAATTTTCACATTTCTTTTAAGTTATCAAATTTGTTGCGGTGTAATTGTTCATAGTATTTCTAATGTTTTTGTTTGTTTGTTTTATTTCTGTGGTATCAATTACAATGTCTTCTCTTTGATTTCTGATTTTATTTGCGTCTTCTTGTTTTTCTTAGTCTATGTAAAGGTTTGTCAATTCTGTCTTTTCACTTCTATACTAAAATTAATAATGGTTTATTACCACCTTTATTTTATTACAGTATTCTGTGTTTGTCTCTATATTACCTATCTTGGCAAGCTTTATACTTTGGTATGGTGTTGTGTTGCTGTTCAGTGTCCCATTGTTTCATCTTTAAGGAATCATCTTAGAATGTCTTGTGGTGATGAATTCCCTCAGCTTTTGTTTATCTGGGCAATATTTGTCCTGTATTTTGAAGATTGTTTTGCTGAAAACAGTGATCTTGGTGGGCAGCTTTTGTCTTTCTGTACTTTGAATATATGATCCCATTTCTTTCTGGCCTTCAAGGTTTCTGCTGAGAAATCTGTTCATAGTCTTATGGTGGTTCTGTTGTATGTGACAAGTCACTCTTGTCTCACTGCTCTTCAAATTCTCTCTTTGCCTTTGCCTTTTATAATTTTTTCCTCTGGCTTTATTGAAATATAATAGACGAAAGTTGCTCACATTTACATTGTATAATTCAATGAGTTTTTTTTTCCCCAGAGATCCACATAACTCACAAAGTGATCACCCGACTAAATCTGATACCCATCTTACCCCTTACGTATTTATTACAACATCATCTTTCCCATGCTATATTCTACATCTCCATGTCTATTCTGCAACTATCCATTTGTAACTCTTAATCCCTTTGCATTTTTTCCTGTCCTCCCAGCCCACTTCCCATCTAGTTGCCCTTAAAATATTCTTTGTATCCACCAGTTTATTACTGCTTTGTTGTTGTTGTTGTTGTTGTTTGTTTTGTTCTTTAGATTCCACATGTACATAAAATCATGCGATATTTGTATTTATCCAACCCATTTCATTCAGCACAATATCCTCTAGGTCCATTAAGGCAATATCTTTTTCCAGCCCCTTTCTTTTAATCTGTGTGTGTGTTTTAATCTGACATGAGCCTCTCGTAGGCACCATATGTAGGAGTCTTGTTTTCTTATTTATTTGGTCACTCTATCTTTTGGTTGGAGCTCTAAAGTCTTTTCTATTTGAGGTACTTGTTGATAGGAATGTATTATTACCATTCTTTATTTGTGTTTTTTATACATGTTTTTTCTCCTTAAGGAAGACCCTCCAACATTTCCTGTAATACTGTCTTAATGATGATAAATTCCTTTAGATCATTTTTGTCTGGGGAGCTCCTTATCTGTCCTTCAATTGTAAATGATAGATTTGCTGGATAAAGTATAGTTGGTTGTGGATCCTAGGATTTCATCACATCAAATATTTTGTGCCTAGCTCTTCTGTCCTGTATTGTTTCTTTTGAGAAATCAGAAGAATGGATGTTCCCCTGTAGGTAACGAACTGCTTTTCTCTTACCGCTTTTAAGATTCTCTCTTGGTATTTAACCTTTGGCATTTTAATTCTGGTGCGTCTTGGTGTGGCCCTTGTTGGGTTCACATTTTGGGGGACTTTCTCAGCTTCCTGGGATTGTATTTTTATTTTCTTCATCAGGTTAGAAATGTTTTCCATCATTATTTCTTCAAATAGCTCTTCAACTTCTTGTTAACCTTCAAGTAACACAAAGACAAAGATATTTTTACATTGAATTATGTCCCATAGGCTCCTTGAGTTATTATTACAGTCTTGGCTTCTTTTTGTTTCTCATTCTGATTGAGTGTCTTTGGCTTCCCCATATTCTATATTGGTGGTTTGATGCTCTTATGTATTCACTCTGTTTATTCCACCTAATATACTCTTCATCTCAGATCATGTGTTCTTCATTTCTGACTTGTTCTCTTTTATATTTTCCATTTCCATTTTCATGTTTTTTATCTGTTTGTTAAAGTTCTCGACACTTCCCCTAAGTTCATAGAGCATGTTTATAACCAGTGTTTGGAACTCTGCATCTCTTAGATTGCTTGACTCCTTTACTCATGGATCTCTGATCTATAACCTCATAAGGCTTCTACTTCTTTGTCCTTGCATTTTAGCTGCTTTTTTGTGTCCGTTTCTATGTAATAAGCAAAGCTCCTAAGTGGCTCGGTTGTATTAGCATGGTTTTGTGTAGTAAGTGTCTAGTGGCATAGACTTAAGAGGGGTTCAGCTGTAGGCCAAGTTTAGCCCCAGCCTGTACTCCTATGGAGCGACCTGTTAAGATTTAGCAAGCAATCTACAGACATTGTGCTTATAGTTGCCTCAAGAAATCACGCCTAATCCGAGGCCAGCAGCCACTATTGTGAGCCTTGGCTCTACTCAGCAAGGAGCACCAGACTCACCAAGGATACACCTGGCTGTGGCTTGGGTAGGACCACAATTTGGGGGACCTGGAGTGTCAGGGAACCCTCTGGGATGACCACACTCTCTTATCCAGTTTGATGATGTCTCAGCTATGGCGGTGCTGCATACACATTGAGAAGAGGAGAGAGCTCAATAGAGGAACAATGGATACTGCCAGCAGTTCTGTCCAGGAGAGATCCAGCTTCTGTCCCTCAATCTGACAACTTGATTTCCTCCTGTAAGTCGCTGGTGCCCCCTGCACAGCTGACCTGGTGCTGGTGTCACAGCGAGCAGGTCCATTCCCGCAAATGTTCACTCATGGACACGGTCCCTTTAAGAGGTGTCTGCAGCTGCCAGCTGCTGCTGCTATGGCGGACACCCAGCAGCCTAGTGTCTTCGCCTCGTCCTATTTCCTCTTGTTGCAGGATGATTTCTTATTTCTCTCCCTAGTGGTAGGGCTTGCTCGTCTAGTCCTGGGCAACTTTTCTTGCAGTTTACTCCATGTTTTTGTTGCAACTTTTATTTGGTCGCAAGAAGGATGAACAAAGAATCTATCGTGTATGCCAATTTTTTCTCTCCCACCTGTTGACAATTTAATTGTAATGTAGCTCAGTGTAAATTTCTTTTGTTCATCTTGGTTGGAGTGCTTTGGCCTTCTTGAGGCTAGATGTTAATTTTCCTTATAGAGAAGAGAAATTTTCTGCCTTCATTTCTTGAAGTATGCTTTCTGCCCCTTTCTCTGTTCCCCTATAATACATACGTCGTACCACTTATGGGTGTTCCATAAGTCCCTTAGGATTATCTCACTTTTTTCATTCTTTTCCTTTAGTTCTTCTAATCAAATAATATAATGATCTTTCTTTGAGTTTGCTGATTTTTCTTCTGTTTTTCTTCAAGTCTACCATTGAAGCTATCTAGCAATTTTTAGGTTTGTTATTGTCTTCTTCAGTCCCTCAAATTTTAGCTCTCTGGTTATTTTTTTTATATGTTCTGTTTCTTTGTTGACATTTTTATTTTCTTTATGTATCATTTTCATGATCTTGTGGAGCATCGTTATCACTTTTAAATTATATCTTTGGGCAAGTGGTTTCTTTAGGATCATTGTCTGGATATTTGTTTTGTACTTTTGTTTGAATCATGTTTCCTTGTGCTTTGTGTGTTCCCTAACTTTGTTTTGGGATCCATGAATTTGAACAAATACACACCTCTTCCAGTCTTTATGGACTGGCTTTGTACAGGGCAAAACCCTCACCAGTCATCTGGGCTAAAGACTCTAACACCCCACTCTCCCCTCCCCCCCTTTTTTTTATCAACTTCTCTGGTCCTGTGTGTACAGTTTGGCAACTAGAGAAGCTTGCCAACTTCTTTTTCAGGAGCTAGTAATCTCTTGCTCCCTTTGTTGTCTCTTTGTAACACTGAAAGTTCTTTGGCTCAACATAAGCAAGCTACCCAACTGTCCTTTTTCTCCAAAGTTAGTAGGCTCCCCCTCTGGGCCCTGAGTCAGGTGAGAGAGATTCCAGTCTCTTAGGTAGCACTCCAAAAAGCCACAACACCACGCGTGCGCTCCAATTCTTTGCTTTCTCCTTAAAAAAAGAGCCTTCTCAAATTGTGCACGTTCTCTAGATTGTGCCAAGTCGTGCTGGCCTCAGCAAGAAACTACTCTCCTCTCTTTTATTCTCATTGGTCTCAGACATCTAGACTCTGCCAGTTTTTTCAGTACTTCAAGTGATATAAGACGGACACCAATCCTTCAGGCAGCCCACAGAAAAGCTGGTACATTGGCGGCATGCTTCCTCCTTCTCACAACTGGAGGCATTCTCTTCCACAATTGAGTTATGGCAGATTTGAGGAGATAAAGTGAAATTGCTTGTTACCAGTTTTAATGTGGCTATCCTCAGTTCTTTGCTCTACTGTGCCACTGCAACTTTTTAACTGGAATCTGGAAATCTCGTAAAGGAATTTTAGTCTAATCATTGCTAAATCAGTGTTTCTGTGGTGGATAAAGGGGCTGGGATTTCTTATTCTACCATCTTCCCAGTGTCATTTTGCACAACACTTTTAATTCAAGTCATCCTAATTATATCTACAGATGGGAAGTTTGAATCTCTTTGCATATAATGATCATTCATTGATCATTTGAAGGCAAAACTTTTATTTATGATTCTTTACAAAAAAGAAAACTTTACTGTAATTTCTTTACAAAAAATATGATACACTTGATTTCAATGATGGAAAAAATGTATTCATTAAATTATATTATTCTATTGATGGCTATACAGAACAATATACCAGAAGTCCACATAGGGCAGCTTTTCCCAAATAAATTATTTTTTGCTGATGATTGGAAATGATGGACATTTACTTCCAAAGGAGGGAGACTTTGTAAAACATTGAAATGAAAAAATAAAAGAATTGCATTTACCAATTTACCTTTTGTGTGAATACCCTGGGATTGATGTTTGAAATAAATTTTCTCATTTTATTTTTACTTCAGAGAAAAAAATTGATCTCATAATAATTATTCACTTGTATTAGTTTTACTAGTCATGCTACATGGGTAATTCCTGCCTTTTTACACTTATTCCTTTAAATATATGAATTCACCCAAAATCTCTGTGTTTTTAACTTCCCATCTGCTGCTTTTACCCATGATTCTTCCAAGTATTTATTATACGGAACACATTTTGATGTCCCTAACTATCCCATCTCTATATTAGCACTTAATTTTCTACAGGCTTTGCAGACCGATAATATTCAGCACTGATAACTTTCATTATGAAAGGTTGTAAAAAATGTCCTCTTTAAATGTTTTCTTTTTTTTTCCCCCTCCAAATTAACAGACACCTTGGGTGGAAAGAGTACAAATAATGGTATTGGATATGAATTGAATATATATTTTTTAGAAAGTCATTATTTAACTAGTGTGGTTCAAATACCAGCTCCAGTTAGGGTATAAGTGATTTGTTGATTTTATGTATGTTGGATACTTTGATGTTGAGGGAATTTTTAGAAAAGATTTGCTTTAGAGTTTCTAAAATTACTTTTACTTATTATTTCATAAAGAAATGTATACATTTTCATGGTGTTTTAAAATTGTTTCTGATCCTTTAGCATCACCCTGTGATCCCGCCTTTATCCTGAGTTGTGCTCCCTGCAATGTGATCTGCTCCATTATTTTCCAGAAACGTTTTGATTATAAAGACCAGACTTTTCTAAACTTAATGGAAAGACTGAATGAAATGACAAATATTCTGGGCTCTCCATGGTTACAGGTGAGGCCAAAATCATTTCTTCCTGAGAAATACTTTATGTCTTTTTCTTCATCAAATTTAAAGCACTGTGTGCACTGAGCTGTGAAGTGAACGTGTGAGCGACACATTCCTTCCCAGAGCTGAGCACCACGAAGTGCTCATCTGGGAAAGATGGCTGATTTCTTAACGATAGGCTAGAAAAGACATGCCAAGAATTCAATCTCATGGACCTTGTCCAGTCGTTTTTCCACTAAATTCTAAAGCTCCATTTCCTGTAAAGTTCTTTAGTAACTTAACAAAAGTATGCCTAGAGCACTAATGGACTTCTGGATTCTTCTGGAAAGGCTTCATTACTCACAAAACTTGTCATCCAGTCAACACTTAGAGACTTCTTTGGCACATTAGTTGGCAGTACTACAAGAATGTAGGAAGGAAGAGAATATCTCCTTCAAGAAGGGAGACTATGTGGGACCACAGATGCTCCCAGGGAACACTAACTAGGGTAGGAGTGTTAGATGATTCAGGTGGCATCCTAGCTGACAAGGTGAATATTCTGAGGATGACAAAATGATCGGTTACTGCAGTGTACAAACCGTAAACAAAAATCACGATTTTGGCTGTGTTGAGCTGACATGTTCTGTACTCTGCCTAAAAGGTAATGATGTGATCTTAGAGAAGTCACTTACCTGCTCTGGTGCCCAGTTGCTTTACATATAAAATGTTGAGTTATGTTTCATGGTGTCTTCAGGACCCACCCAATTCTGCAAAACTCATTCAATGTCTAGGCTACTAGACATTACTAGAAAAAGGAAGGTTACCTTCGTGCTCTATATCAAGTGGCCCAAATTCCTTCACCTCTGCTGTCTCCTACAAAATGCGAATATAGTATTCTGTGCCAGTCCATATTTCAAGATAATAGGAAAGAACTGATGTAAAAATGAAAGAATTAGTAAAAAGTTGGTTTTCTACTATAAACATAATGTCTGAGAATAGGACATGATTATCATCTGGGCTCCCCTGGTCAGAATTTTCTTCATCAAATATACTTTTCAGTGTAGAAAGTATGTGCTTGTAAAATGAAAATTCCACTCAAGACAGAGACTATTATTTATTAATATTGATTAACATTTACAGTAAAGTTTCTCATCAGGGTTTGGCATATGGTATGTGTCTTCATTAAGTATTTTTTTTTTTACCTAATACAATATCATTTTCTCTTCTAGCTCTGCAATGCATTCCCTATTCTTCTTTATTATTTTCTGGGAAAGCATAGGAAAATCTGGGAAAATAATGTTTATTTTAAAACTTATATTATGGAGCAAACGAGAGAACATCAAGCAACCTTGGACATTAACAATCCTCGGGACTTTATCGATTGTTTCCTCATCAAAATGGAGCAGGTAAAACGTTAACAAGAGCTCAGTTACTTGACGCTTGTGAATTTTGTAGCTCATTGACTATTTCTGCATTTACCTGCTATATTTCTGTGATAAGGCAAGAAATTCTGACAAGTATTTTAAAGACCAGCTGTGTGCATGAATCTACACTGTTATAGAAGCTATTAAATTGTTAATTTAAAATAAAATTGTTAAATAAATGGAATACGTTAATCTTGTTCTTTAGGTAACTAATAATCTACCTGAGGAGAGAGAGAATGACACTGTAGTTGAAATGGAAATAATTACAAAGAGTTAGAAAATGCAAAATAGAATGCTGCAATGTAAGGAAGGACATGGCCATTGCACACAATGTGTAGGAGAATGGCAAAGAATGGCTTAACCTAGCTGGGCTTCCTGCATGTCCAGTTTCTGGAAATGAACCTTAGCATATTTGCAGTGATGGACAGGGGTGGAATTTTCAGATAGGTGAATGAGGTTTGTAGAGGTGCATGGGTTGTTGTAGGAAAGAACAGGTCAATAAACGATAGAAGCTTTGCTGGGAAAAAATGGTATATTTGATAGAGGCTTTTTATTTCTCTTGTGACTCAATAAAAGTTGTGACAGAAACATGGAGCAAGTATCAAGTAGCAAGGAAAATCGCCTGGGATCGTAAAAACAGAAGCACTACAACTAGGGAGACAAATAATCAACCTGCAAGCATAGAAGGTAGGAGGGGTCGAAGTCATGTGGCTGCTGGCCCCAAGTGGCTGAGTGGCACAGAGGCTACAGCAGCGGCAGCCAGCAGCTACAGACACCTCTTAAAGGGGCTGTGTTCACGAGCGGACTTTTATGGTGATGGACATGCTCTCTCTCAGCACGAGCACCAGGTCGGTTCCACAGGGGGCACCAGGGGCTTGAACGGGGATACTGAGTTGTTGGGTTGAGGGCCAGAGGCCAGGATCTCTCCCAGACAGAAGTGCTAGTAGTTTCCATTATTCCTCTGTTTAGCACTCACTCCTTCCAAGTCTGAGAACTCAGCACCACCATAGTTGAGAGGTCATCAAACCAGATTTACAGAGATTGCTTTGCCCAGAGGATTACCTGAAACTCCACCACCTACAACACGTGGTTTCACTCAACTCACAGCCAGTTGTGTCCTCAGGGAATCTTGGACTACTTGCTGAGCAGAGTCTTCACTCACCTGGGTGGCAGCATGGTTTTTTGAGGCGACTATAAGCACAGCATCTGTGGATTGCTTGCTGAATCTTAAGAGGTGGCCCCATAGGGGCACGGGTTGAGGCTAATTGGCCTGCAGCGGAACCCTTCTCAGGACTGTGCCACTGGACACTTACTACACAAAGCCATGCTAATAAGACCGGGACACTTAGGAGCTTTCTTAGTACATAGAAACAGACACAGAAATGCAGCCAAAATGGGAAGACGAAGAAGCAGAATCCATATGAGGTCACAGAACAGAAATCCGGGAATAATGGAGTCAAACAATCTAAGAGATGCTGAGTTCCAAACACTGGTTATAAGATGCTCCATGAACTTAGGGGAAGTGTAGATGAATTCAGCGAGAGAACTTTAAAAAAAGATAAAAAATATGAAAGTGGAAATGGAAAATATAAAAGGGAACCAGTCAGAAATGAAGAACACATGTTCTGAGATGAAGAGTATATTAGGTGGAGCAAACACAGTGGATTAATAAGAGGACCGAAGCAGTGACATAGAAGATGGGAAAGCCAAGGACACTCAATCAGAATGAGAAGCAAAAAGAAGCCAAGGCTATAATAATCATTTAAGGAGCCTCTGGGACACACTTAAATGTAAAAATATTTGTGTCATAGTGTTACTTGAAGAAAAACAAGAAGTTGAAGAGCTATTTGAAGAAATAATGAAGGAAAACATTTGTAACCAGATGAAGGAAATAAACATACAATCCCAGGAAGCTCAGAGTGTCCCAAAAAATGTGAACTCAGAGTGCCACACCAAGACACATCGGAATTAAAATGCCAAAGGTTAAATACCAAGAGAGAATCTTAAAAGCAGTAAGAGAAAATCAGTTAGTTACCTACAGGGGAACACCCATAAGATTGGCAGCTGATTTCTCAAAAGAAACAATTCAGGACAGAAGGGCTTGGCACAAAAGGTCAATGTGATGAAAACCCAGGATCTACAACCAAGAAAACTTTAACCAGCAAAGCTATCATTTACAATTGAAAGACAGGTAAAGAGCTTCCCAGACAAAAATGAGCTAAAGGAATTTATCAACACCAAGCTTGTCCAACACAGGAAATGTTGGAGGGAATTCTTTAAGAAGAAAAAAATGTGGGCGTGACATCAGATACATTTGGAGTGAGAGATGTCCCCAGATCTCGCCCCTTGAAACAACAATAACTGAACATCTAAACCTCAACAAAAAACATCCAAACTGCATACCAGCACATGTGAGCATGGGACTTCCGAATAAGAGCTACTACAGATCAGAACTCCGGAAGATGGCCAGTATACTGGGAGTAGCTAAGAAGCTTCCTCTTGCAGCTGGAGCTCCCTGCAGGAGGAGGAGAAGGGGAGAAGGTGTGGCTCGTTCCCTGAAGAGCCCTGCCTGGGAGAGCCGTGAGCACCACGAGGCCATTGGCAGTGTCCAGGCATCAGGGCAAAAAGCAGAGAAGTGGGGATTGCAGAGATGTGAGGATGTCAGAGAAACACCAGTTGCTTATTATCGGCTGTGGTTGCAAAAGGCAAGGCTGTGCTGCAGACCCCATCCCCTGACCAAGGGGGCCCCTACCCACATACCTTCCAAGTTCGGACACCACAGAGTCCAAGGGGAATCTGAACGAACGCTACTGAATCTGTCACTAACACTGATAGGGATTGAGAGCGAGGGTAGCAAGCATGATTGAATATCTATAAGGAAAAAAAAAGGCGTTATTAAGACTTTATACAAAGCCGGGATCAAAGAGGCTTAGACACCACCTACTGTAAACCAAAAGAAGAATGTTTTCTTTGCAACGGGCTAAAGAGAGACTTTTATATAATAAATCTTTCTGGGAAAAAAGCAGAATACACTTCCATTAATGCCCAGGTAGAGAAATAGTCCATTAATCACCATAAACATCCAAGGTAACAAAGAACCTCAGAAAGAAAGAGAAAAATCTCCACAAAAAAAGCTTAAAGACATAAAAATATGTAATTTAAATGACAGAAATTTCAGGATGGGACTTCTGAAAAAACTCAGTGAGTTCCAGAACAAGGCATATCAACAATTTCAGGAATTGAAAAAAACAACTAGATAAGCAGATCAAGAAGATTGAAACCCTTGAAAAGAACAGGATAGATCTTCTGGAGATAAAGAACACACTGCAAGAGATGAAAAATGAAATAGCAAGCTTGAGAAATAGAGACCACCAAATGGAGGAAAGGATCAGTGCTATCGAAGACAGAAACCTAGAAATAAATCAGAAGGAAGAAGAGAGAAACCAAAGAATGAAAAATAATGAAAGAGAAATACAAGAACTAGCTGAGACCATCAGGAGAGGAAATGTAAAAATAATGAGCATTTTCGAAGGGGAGGAAAAGGAGCAGGGATTAGAAATCATGTTCAGACAAATAGTTGATGAGAATTTCCCAAATCTAAGGAATGAACTGGAGCTTGGAATTCAAGAAGTCAACAGAACACCCAATTATCTCAATTCAAAAAAGGCCTTCTCCAAGACATATTGTACTAAAATTATCAAAAATCAATGACAAAGAAAGAATTTTCAGGGTCGCCAGGGAAAAGAAGACGGTAACCTACAGAGAAAACCCATTAGATTATCGTCGAACTTCTAAGCACAAACCTTACAAACCAGAAAGGAGTGGTATCAAATATTCAAACTATTAAACAAAAGGAACTATCAGCCTAGAATAATGTATCCAGCTAAGCTCTCATTTAGATATGAAGGAGAAATAAAGACCTGTCCAGACATACAAAAATTGAGGGAGTTCTCCACTAAGAGGCCTGCACTACAGGAAATACGGAAAGAGATTAGCTCACGTAAAACAAAATGTCAACAAAATACATAACTAGGAGCAAGGCAGCTAGTAGGCAGACAGAAGCACAGGAGTGCAACTCTTACTAAGAACATGGCATTATAAGCTTAAACAATATGAAGAGAATTGCTATAGCAAGATAGTAATGAACGTTCAGCATACATAGGGATAAAGTGAGACAACAATGACAAAAAGGGGAGGATTCAAAGATCCGAATTCGCAAAGGGTACTGGAGATGAGGCATGTGCAGAAGAAAATGGATGACTGTATATATATAACTATCCTGTACATATTTGTAATGGTAACCATATGCCAAAGATTCAGACCTGAAGTATATTACCATAAAACAAAAAGAGCCAGAGGGAGAGACCACAAAACCCAATTGAGCATAAAGAAAACAGAAACACAAGGACAAGGAAGCAATGGAAACACCGAGCTACCAGAAAGCAGAAGATAAAATGGCTATAAGAAGACTTCATATTTCAATAATTACCCTAAATGTAAATGGAGTGAACTCACCAATAAAAAGGCACAGAGTTGCAGATTGGATCAAAAAACAAAACCCAACCATATGCTGCCTCCAGGAGACAGCTCAGTTCCAAAGGCAAATATAGGGTCAAAGCGAAAGGGTGGAAAAGGATATTTCAAGCAAATGGCATTGAGAGAAAAGTGGGAGTAGCGGTACTAATATCAGACGAAATACACTTCAAAATATAAAAGGTAAAGAAAGATACTGAGGGACACTTCATAATGATAAAGGGAATCATGCACCAAGAAGACATAACAGTTATTCATATCTATGTTCTCCATCAGGGAGCCCCAAAATATATAAAGCAATTAATTATTAACTGACAGAAGTGAAGAGAGAAACAGACCAAAACACTATCGTAGTAGGGGACCTAAATACCCCACTGTCGGATATGGACAGATCATCCAAACAGAAGATCAATAAGGAAATAACATCCTTAAATGACACATTAGACCAACTGGGCATAACTGACATTTACAGAGCCTTTCCTCCCCAAACAGCTGCTTATACATTCTTCTCTGGTGCACATGGAACATTCTCAAGAATCGACCACATACTGGGACACAGAGATAGCCTCAACAAATAGAAGAGGGTTGAAATCATACCAACCATATTCTCTGATCATAATGCTTTGAAGCTGGAGATCAACTGTAAAAAGAAATCAGAAAGAATCACAAATACATGGAGATTAAGAAGAAAAAATGTATCAAAAACATGAATAAAGAATGGTAACAACTACAATCCTGTCAACAAGTACCTCGATGGAAAGGAATTAACTGCTCCCCAAAAAAGACAGATTGGGCGGAATGGATAAGGAAAAAAGCCCCCTACATATGCTGCCTACGAGAGACTCACTTGGGATTGATGGACACACCGAGACTAATAGAAAGGGGATGGAAAGTTATTGCCTTGATAGACCTAGAGGGTATGGTGCTCAATGAAATAAGTCAGATAGAGAAAGACAAATATCGCATGACTTCACATACATGTGGAATCTAAAGAACAAAATAAACAGCAATGGAAATAAACTCATAGATACTGAGATTATTTTGAGGGCTACTAGATGGGAAGGGAGGTTGGAGGGACAATGAAAAAGGACAAAGGGATTAAGAGGTTCAAATGAATAGTCCCAAAATAGACATGGAGATATAAATTGTAGCAAAAGGAAAATAGTTAATAATGTTGTAATAAATATGTAAGGAGGAAAAGGGGAACTAGATTTAGTGGGGTGATCACTTTGTGAGTTATATAGATCTCTGATCACTAGGCCGTACAACTGAAACTGGTATATTTTTGTATGCCAACTATAATTGAGGAAAAACCTCATTAAATTGTACAATGTAAATACAAGCAACTAATTGTCCATTATATTTCAATAAGGCCGGAGGGTGGGGGAGAACCCTTAACTGAGTGTAAAATAAAATCAATTGGCGAAGGTATGGAGTTGGAAGTTGGTGTCTGTAAGCACGACTCCTGCACCATTTGTTGAAAAGACTACTTTTTCCCACGTGAATTACCTTGACACCCTCGTCGAAAATCACTTGACTGCAAGTGTGAGGGCGTATTTCTTTGATCTCAATTCTTTGTCAGTAACGTATATGTCGGTCCTTATGCCGGTAGCACACCATCTGGCCGTCTTAATTACCAGCATTTTGTAAGTTTTGAAGTCAAGCGGCGTGAGTCCTCCAAGACTGTTTTTGATTTTCAAGATTGTATTGGCTATTTTAGGAACCTTGAATTTCCATATGATTTTAAGGATAAACTGGTCAGTTTCTGCAAAGCAGACAGTGAGGATTGCATTAGATGTCTGGATCAATTCATGGAGTAATGCCAATTTAAAAATTGAGATGAAATTAATATACCATACATTTATCACTTTAAAGTATATAATTTAGTGGAATTTAGTGCATTCACACAACTGTGCAACCACTCGCTCTCTCTAACTTCAAAACTTTTCTGTCACTGTGCTAACACATACCACATCCATTAAATGCTCACTGCTCATTCTTCCTACCCCGTCGTGTGGTAACGTGTAAAAAGCTCTATGTCTCTATGTATTTGCCTATTATGGAAGTATCAGATAAAGGAGCCATAGCATTATGACTTTCTGTTTCTGGCTTCTTTCACATAGCATGATATTTTGGAGGCTCATCTAAGTTGTACTATATATCAATGTTTTGTTATGATTTATGGCTGAATAATATTCCGCTTTATGTATGTTCCATGATTTGATTATCCATTATTCATTGAGACATTTGTGTCGTGTCTACCTTTGGCAGTTATAAATAGTGCTGCTATAAACATTGTGTACAAGTTTCTTTATGGACATGTTTCTTTTTTGATGGGTATATTCCTACGAGGGAACTTGATGAGACATATGGTAATTTTATGTCTACTATTTGAGGAACAGCCAGACTTTTCCAGAGTGACTGCAACATTTACATTCCCACCAGAAATGCACAAAGATTCCTCTTTGCCCACATGGTTGAAAAATAATTGACATGTAAAAATTGTGTATGTTTAAAGTGTACGTACTGTTGAATTGTACACCAAAATCTTACTGGATTTTGTTAACCAATGTCACCATGATAGATAGATAGATAGATAGATAGATAGATAGATAGATAGATAGATAGATAGATAAAGTATACAGCATGTTTTTTTTTACATGTATACTGGAGGTGATGCTCAGCAGTTGGGCAAGGCTGCTACTTCCTTCCCTGCCAGTGAGAGCTACAGAGTGCCCTCTGTCTGAGGCTTCCGAAGATTCCCAGATAGCCAGGGCTTTGAACTTTTCTCCCTGCCTGGGTGGGCCATGCGCTGTGATCAGCAGCTGCCTGGTGTGTAGTCTATTCTTATCCATAGAGAATATGTTCCAAGGCCCCCAGTGGATGTCTGAAACTACAGATAGTACTGAACCTTATATATACCGTTTTTCCTATACCTTCATACTTATGATAAATTGTAATTTATAAATTAGGCACATTAAGAGATTAAGAACAATTATTAATAGGAAAAGAGGACAATTATAATATCTTTCACGATAAGGCCCAAATTTACCTATTCCCACTAATTAAGATTGTATATGTCTACAAATAAAAGAAAACCTATTAAAAATGGCTTTAACAAATAGTGGGTTTATTTAGCTCATGTAAAAGGAGCCTTGTGATGTGTCAGTTTAGGGAGAGTACAGAGGCCTTGAAGATTCAGAGAGTCAAATACTTTCCTTTTTTGTTTCATGCATACTTAGTATATGGGCCTCATACTTCATGATTAAATCTCTTGACCCAGAATGGTGTCCACTCTACCTTCTCCTTCACATCTTTCTTTTAAGTAAAGAGGAAGAAAGAGAGGAAGTGGCTCCAATAGGTTTCTGCTTATATCTCACTGGCAAAAACACTACTGCATGGCTACCTCATGCAAAGAGGCGGATGAATGTAATTTCAAGCAGGTGAGGGATAAGGCAATAGGAAATGATGTTTCAGTCAACTAACTTATAGTTTCTTACCATAGTACATAGTACTTTTTTCTAAAATTGTACCTTACAGGTTGGGTGTTGACTTACCCTTATAATAATGAGTTATTTTGTACTAACTGTAATTCTGGCAAATTAATTTGTCAAATAATTTCATCAAATTTTTCCTAGGAAAAGGACAATCCACATTTGGACTTTGCTTTCGAAAACTTGGCAGTTACCGTATATGATATCATTGTAGCTGGGATAGAGACCACAAGCAGCACCTTGAGACATGCTGTCCTCCTGCTGCTGAAGCACCCAGAGGTCACAGGTATGCTTAACAGGGCGGGCGGGCTGAATTTCAGAAAAGATGCTGAGGAGACACTGCTAGTGAATTCCATCTTGTTTCTCTTAGTGAAGCTTCATTATCGAAATTTTTGTTTGACCTGCTTAATTTTCCAAATGTAAAGAAGGGTTAATAATGGGACATCTTTAGGTAATACAGGCTGATACCTGAGAGGAGTGAAGAGACCGTGGGAAGTAGCAAAAGGAAAAAAGGAGAACAGTGTCTCTGTTTTGCGGGAGGATATCTGTGTCAGGCACAGCTGGCATGTACTGGCCTGGGACTGGATATTGCTTTTATTACAAAATGCGACTCACTTTGAACAGCAGTTGCATTTTCCAGACATATCTCCTCATTCTGAACATGCAGGGTTCTAACGGAAACTCCCCTATTGAAGCATAAGTGGAAACCCTAGAGTTAGCGAGGCTGCTTGAGATAATTTCCAAGTCTACGAAATGTTACAAAAACTAAATTCACAACCAAATTCTAGATATTCGGGCTTAAGGTGTTGCATAAAGGAATTTTGTTGTTTCAGGTGTCTGTTTACCCAAAGTTGTTGTTTGTCACAATGAGAATTTCCGGGAAAGGCGTCAATAATTTTATCTTTTATAAAGTGCTTAATGTCAGAAATTTCCCTTTAGAGAGTTACAGTTGTTCATCGGAGCTTGGAATTATACATCATGTATGTCAGCATCCCACTAATGTCTTACACATAAGAATTCCCCTTTTAAAGCCGGATAGGAGGAGGTCAGGGCACAGCGGACAAATCTTCAAAAATTTCTGAAACAAACAGAGATGATTGGGGGGAGGGATGAACTCAGCAGAGAGGAAGAAATTGTAAACTCAGTGTCAGAAGAGGAAGTTACATGTTGAGGAAAAGTTCTTTGTGCTCATACATCCCTATAAGTTTTTGAGTTTAGAAATATCAAATACAAAGAAGGTAAACAGAGAAACAGGCTGAAAAACGGGAGCTCTCCCTGCTCAGATCCCTTTGACAACTCCTTTTTATCAGCTAACTTTTTTCCCCCACAGGAAGAGAGAGGTTTACTCTCTAGAGAATTTGAACCTAAGAGGCCCCACCCTCAGGGACACTAGGCAGTGACAGGGAACGAGCGAGCTGTAGGGCTGAAACGAAAGGTGAAGTAGGCATCTATTTTTCGAATTCAGAATCTCTTAGCTCCTTTCTCTGTCCGGCTTCCTGAAACTCAGCAGCAGCCAGATACAGGAAACTCCAGAGAGTTAACAGCTCTGGAGGAAAGACTCTGCCTTTTGCCAGGTAGATAGGAAATTCTCTTGACGTTTATATGAGATGAATGAAATAAAAACATCCACCCTCAGACACAAGGTCATGGGATTTCAGAACACCAGGATTAAAAAGAAAATCGCAAAGACTTTAGGAGAGCTATGTCATGCCATGTACAAGGGTTAGAATTCAGAACGCCATCAGACTTCTCAAGAGCGGCATTCCCATTGTGTGTCAATGAAAAGAGTGTTTGTTGACAAAAATTGTACCCCCTCTTTTCCCTTTCTCATCCAAATGTCTGAAGTCATGTCAGAACAAGTCATGGGCTCGAGGAATCTGGGAGCTTTCTGGAGAATGAAAGTGTAGGGGTGGTTGCTAGATACCAGGACTAGGAAATATCCACTACCAGGTGACTGACTAGATGCCTACTTCGCCTTTCGTTTCAGCCCCAGGTGGATAAGGCAGGTGTGAGGGGAGGCGCCGGGAATGAAGGAGTAGTGATTGGTTACCAGAGGTCTCCTAACTATAGGGAAGTTATTCTTAGGAGGTTCAAATGTCTACTTCAGTATTTGGAAACATTTCTAAATGAAACTGTAGCGAATTATGAATTGAATGAAAGAGACATGGTTCAGCCCAAGAAAAAACAAAAATGAAACGTGATCATCATTGTCCTACCAGGGAGCATTGTTTACGCAGTCAGAATGACGTTAACATGAATATTCTAAGAGCCAGAAGTCGGGACCCAACTATATTGGGGAAAAGGGCATTATGGGAATTGTTTGTCTGAGTATATTCTGTGTAAGGAAGATATGGGGAAATAAATTCTCACCTACCATACCAGTAAATCAGATATTGTCTACAATTAGGTAACTAAGAATTAGAAACAGAGTCATTGTTTAGCAATAGATCATAAAATGCCAAAGAATCTACTAGAAGTTTCAAAGTAGTAACATTGGAAAGTTGGAAGATAAAGAGAGTACCATTGCAAATTGCATACACACAGTACACAAGTACACAATACACATATATTATAATTTAATTTTTCAACAAACATATTATGTCGATATAAAATTAACATTTAACTCTTTTGTGAAGGCCTGTAATTTCTTGACAACGAAGTTCTGTTTATTTTTTGAAACATTCCATCAGTTCTCTTTGTATTATCATGTATGCTGATATTCAGGTGCGTGTTGATGTATCTTAAGCATAACTTGTAGCAGTTATCTTTACCTATTGTGGCGATTATCTCCCTGTGTCTAGGTGTATTTCTGGGCATATACTTGATGTTTATAACGATGTTGGGATACGTTCATAGTGCTCCATGCATCCCTGAATTGGTATGTAAATGTGGAGTGTGTTTTTCCATTTTTCCGTCACTGTTACTTGTGCCTTCTCAGCTAAAGTCCAGGAAGAGATTGACCGCGTGATTGGCAGACACCGGAGCCCCTGCATGCAGGACAGGAGCCACATGCCCTACACGGATGCTGTGGTTCACGAGATCCAGCGATACATCGACCTCCTCCCCATCAATCTGCCTCACGCAGTGACCTGCGATGTGAACTTCAGAAACTACCTCATCCCCAAGGTAACATTTGCTTCTCTATACTGACCTCAGTGGTCTGGAAGTTCCCATTTTCATGGCATTGGTCCAATTCCTTCTGAAGAAAATATGAGACAAGGACAAAAATCATATGCGTGGCAGTTTGATGGACTGTGTTGTTTTCAATTTAGACTATAAAGATTTATAATCTTTCCATTAAAGAATATGGTAAAGGCTCCCAGGCTTTTTTATAATTTTCTCAGTAATGTTCTTGCCCCAGGGCTTTTGCTTGTGAATCTTTTGTTTATTTTTTACTAGGTACATATTATTTTAGTTTTGAATTTTTTAAAATCCCTTTTCCATGTTTTTACTGTGGTACATGCAAATATAATTGATTTTACCATTTTAGTGACTCCTATGTAGCAAACTTTTCAAATTTAAAATTATGCTAATAAGTAAAGGACCTAAATACCCCCACTATCAGATATAGACAGATCATCCAAACAGAAAATCAATAAGAAAATAACATCCTTAACTGACACATTAGACCACCTGGGCATAATCGACATTTACAGAGCCTCCCATCCCAAAGCAGCTGCTTATACATTCTACTCTACTGCACATGGAACATTCTCAAGAATCGACCACATCCTGGGACACAGAGATAGCCTCAACAAATAGAAGAGGGTTGAAATCATACCAACCATATTCTCTGATCATAATGCTTTGAAACTAGAGATCAACTGCAGAAAGAAAGCAGGAAGATCCACAAATACATGGAGATTAAACAACATGCAATAACTGGGTCAGAGAAGAAATAAAAAGAGAGATCAAGAGATACATGGAAAACAAATGATAATGATAGTACAACATATCAAAACTTGTGGGACATGCCAAAAGCGGTCATAAGAGGAAAGTTCATATCATTACAGGCCTACCTTCAAAAACAAGAAGAAGCCCAAATAAACAACCTAACGCTTCATCTTCAAAACTAGAAAAAGAAGAACAAATGAAGCCTAAAGTCAACAGGAAGAAAGAAATCATCTAAATTAGAGCAGAAATAAATGAAATTGAAAACAAAAAAAACGATAGAAAATATAAATGCAACCAAGAGTTGGTTCTTTGAGAAGGTTAATAAAATTGAAAATCTCTGGTAGACTCACTAAAGAAAAAAGTGAAAGGACACAAATAAACAAAATCAGGGGTGAAAGAGGGGATATTACGACTGACATCGCAGAAATACAAAGGCTCATACAAGAATACTATGAAACAGTATATAACACCATTTTAATAACCTAGAAGAAGTGAACCAGTTCTTAGAAAATTATAACCTTCTGAGACGAAAACAAGAAGAAATGGAAAATCTGAACAGACTGATCAGCAGTATGGAAATTAAAACAATCATCAAAAAGCTACCAAAAGGTAGAGTCCAGGACCAGATGGCTTCCCCGGTGACTTCTACCAAACATTCAAAGAAGATTTAATACCTATTCTCCTCAAAATCTTCCAAAAAATTGAAGAGGAGACGATACTTCCCAAGACATGTATTGAGGCCAGTATCACTCTGATACAAAAACCTGGTAAAGATAACACACACACACACACACACACACACACACGTACACACACACACACACACACACACACACACACAAACACATAAACGGACAATATCTTCTCTCTCGAACACAGATGCAGAAATCCTAAATAAGATATTAGCAAACCGAATACAGCAACATATTCAAAAGATTATATACCACAGTCAAGTGGGCTTCATCCCAGAGGCACAGGGGTGGTTCAACATATGCTAATCAATTAATGTGATACACCACATAAAGAAATTAAAAAATAGGAATCATATGATCATATCCTATGATTCATATCATATCAATAGATGCAGAAAAAGCCTTCAACAAGATATGGCATGCATTTATGATCAAAACACTCAACAAAATCAGTATAGAAAAAAAGTACCTTAACATAATAAAGGCCATCTATGGCAACCCTT
>NW_024344378.1:24350081-24505106 GCF_902729225.1 Pteropus medius | reverse complement strand
CCCCCAGTGGACACACTGACTGATGACAAGACGTGAATCGATTCCCTTTGTAAAAATCCAGAAAGTAGTTGGAAGACTCCTGTACCCTGAGCCAATGTAAATCTAGCCACCTGAAAGCTAGAAAGAAAAGAGGAGATACATTCTGGCCATACTACCAACACTAGCAAAGTGCCATCTTGTTGGGCAGGAACCCAAAAGCCCCCAGCTTCTCCCTGAGGAGCAGAGCAGTGAGACTACACATCTGTCATCTCAAACTTTCATACCATTTGCAGAGAGTTGCATGAGGAACAGAATTCTGTCTTACTCGTATGGAGCACTGATAGGAGTCGGCATACCATAGACATTTTGAGGGTGCTTGAACAAAAACAGCATTAGCAAGACTGTTAATGGCATTGACCCTTCAGGAATGAAGACCTGGGTCACCTCGTCCACCATGTAAATGACTACGAGGCATCACGATGTCCAAATTGGAATGGATAGTAGAAGAAGGAAGTTATACAGTTGAGCTAAAACCATGTGACCAGTCACAGACGGGATAACTGTAGTGGTTTTACCTATTTTTTCTTTAATCGTATATGAATTTATTTGCGTACGTTTTACGATATGAACTCTTTTTCCGTATTCGTCCCATTCCCATGTTCCCACGAGCAAGTATGAAATGTGTTCATAGTGGTTAAGCTCGTATGTCAGGATGTTAAAAGGTGAGTGTGACTCAGCTAGGAAAGGGCTAAACATTCTCCCAGGTAGATAAAGGGATTTATGGGACATCATTATTCTCTTTTGGGGAGAGGGTTAGGGTTTTCTCAGTTGTCCCAGGAATAGTCGAGTCATGTTGTGTGGAAGCAAGATTTAGCTATTGAAAGTTAAACTGGCTGAAGAGATGAGTCGGATGTGAACTTGACAAGGGTGGACAGTGCTGCTTTTCTATGATGTCAGCTGGCCGAAGCTGGAAGTACATTTCTTTCATGGTTCCATGTTGGTACCCGTGCAAGACCTATAAGGTCGAGGTGAAGCAGCTGCCATCATCCCTGTAGGTAGTGCCTAGATGCAGTGAGAGGCAGATGCAGATGTGCCAGTGGGTTCTAGCTTGTCCTTGCTCTCCTCTGTTTTGCCACCAGCTCTTTTTTCCTCCTGGTCTATCCTACTCACCGAGAGCAACCCCCAGTCCACCATCAGATGCAGAGGCACCAGCCTTCCATGGACTGCAGGTCCTCTCTGTGTCCTGTTTTTACTGCTGGATGTGCAGTTCCCCTGACTGCCCTGCAAGCTCTGAGTTGCCCTCACGTGACTGTTTTGGGAGGGTCAAACCCTGGCTGGTCACTGGCTTTTCTGTGATCCTTACCATGCTCAGTCTGGACTTTACTTCCCCATCTTCTCCCATCGTTATATATGGTCTAGTTCTATAAATGATTAGACCATAAACTCTGCTGCGTGTGTGAATCCAAAGGTCCCATAGTCCAGTGCTCAGCGAGAACAGTTGGATCGCACAAGAACCTCCGCTGCCCACAATCAACCTTCCTGGTTTGACAGACACTTGCACCCCTGGAGGCTGCTAAGTGATAGGCCGGGTACACGTGGTCTTTTCCTTCTCTCCTGTCTCTGGGTGTTACCTTGTAGCCCTCGCTGTTTAGATCCCATGACTTATTCATGGTAATGGCCCTGGGAAGCTCCCCAGAGAAACCTGGAGAAACCTCAAACCTTGGTGGTTTTCAGGTAGCAGCAGGAGAGCAAAGTGGATTATTTGTTGCAAACTCTGAGCCTTCTCATCCCCAATTCCCAGAAATGTTCTGCAGCTGCCTGAGACCCAGTTTTGCTTATGCCAAATTGTCAGAAGACAATAATCAAGAGAGAAGAAAGAAAAACATTTCTTTGGGATCAAAGAATTCCAATTTGAGAAAGGCAGCTTCAGGTAGCAACCGAAACAGTGTTCTGCTGGGGGTACAAAAGTCAGGGCTTTTTAAAAGGCAACCAGGAAGGTTTGCACAGGTCGTTCACAATGAAATTTAATTGGTGCTGGCAGCAGAAAGCCTGCACTGGTTAAGCATGAGGCATCGCTAAGTAAAAGTCCATCACTGTGACAAATTGCAGCTCTTCTTGCAGTGTTCTCAGAATCTTTATTGTTTGGCCCACTTTGAAAGATTATGCTCCGTTCGATGAAGACATGCAGAAGACCCACTTCCTTAATGGACTCCTCTCTCCATTTTAAAGTCCCTTAACATAAGTGACTCCAATTTATTTCACATTTCACAATTTAAACCCCGTTCACATTTATTCTCATACACTACACGTTCCAGAGATGGAAAGACCTCTTTGCCCACACCAGAGCCAAAAATCTTTTAAGTACACGTCTGATAAATTGGTCCAAATGTAAACATCATGACATCCAAAATTTTGTGATATGTATGTCCCCCATAGGGACATACTTAAAAGACAAAAGTCTTGGGTTGGAAAAAAAAATGACGCAGATGGTAGAGGCTCCGTACATCCCTCTGGCAACCAAATCAAAGTTGTGATGGAAACAAGGAGCATCGGCAAGGAAACATTGCCGGGGGATCTAGATGAACAAGCCACACAACTAGGGAGAAATCCAAGAAAGCGCCCTGCAATGGCAGAACGTAGGATGCGGCGAGGGCGCTGGGCTGTCCATCCCGAACGGCTGAGTGAGATGGAGGCTGTTGTAGCGGCAGATGCCTCTTAAGCGGACCACATTGCAAGCAGATTTTCGTGGTGACGCGCCTACTCGCTCTGAACACCAGCGCTGATCTGGCTGCACGTAGAGGGCACCGGGGACTTACAGGGAGATATTGCTGGAGTGGGGGCTCAGCGAGGCTCACAATGTACAGAAGTGCCGGCAGGATCCGTTGCTCCCTGTTGAGCCTTCCCCACCACCAGTGCTCTGGACAGAGAGCCGCCATAGCCCTGACGTCATCAAACTGGATAACAGACGTCCCTCCGCCCAGAGGATTCCCTGAAACCCCGCCTCCCCCAACTCACAGACCGACTCAAGCCACATCCAGGTATATCCTCAGCGAGTCAGGTGCTCCTTGTTGAGCAGCGCCTAGACTCACACTGGAGGCAGCTGGCCTCGGTTTCTGGTGTGGCCTTTTGAGGCAACTATAAGCTCAGCATCTGTGGATTGCTTGCTGAATCTTAACAGGGGGCCCCAGAGGGGTAGAGGTTTGGGCTAAACTTGGCCTGCAGCTGAACCCCTCTCAGGACTGTGCCACTGGACACCTACTTCACAAATCCACACTAATAAGACTGCAAAACTTAGGAGCTTTGCTTAGTACATTAAAACAGACACAGAGGGCAGACAAAGCAGCAGAAACCACATGGGAGAAGAGAACAGAGATCTAGATATAATGGAGTCAAGTAATCTAACAGATGCAGAGTTCAAAACACTGGTTATAAAGATGCTCAAGGAACTTTTGAGAAGTGCAGATAAAATCAACAGATAAAAACATAAAAATGGAAATGGAACAGAGCAAAGGGAACCAATCTGAAATGAAGAACACATGACCCGAGATGAGAAGTCTATTAAATGGAATAAACAAAGGAATAAACAAAGTGAATAAAGAAAAGGATCAAATGAGAAAGCCAAGGACACGCAATCACAATTTTGTGATATAAGTATGTCTCTATAGGACATACTTAAAAAATAAAGGTCCTTATTGTTTATCTGAACTCACCTTTAAATCAATGTCCTGCATTTGAATTTATTCAATCTGGCAATCCTATCTACAGGAACACCATTGGTGCAGATGACAAGGAATTACTCTTGTCCACGACTCATTATTTGGTTCCACGTCCTTTCAACCAAGGAGTAAATCTCACCGGCAGTGTCCCGCCTGTCCAAGGAATCTTTCGACATCTATTTCTACTACCATCAAATACTTCTTCAGTGTATGTGACAGAGCGATCATTGTACAAGAAAAATAGGACAAGGTTAGTACCAAGGAGTTACGGAGAGTTCTGTGCAAGTGACTGGTGTGACCAGAGGTGTCATCCCACGTGGAGGCGGGGGCAGCAGGGGACGGGGTCGGAGTTGATGGCCCTGTGTCAGTTGGAGCAGAATCCATAGGTTTTGGCTTCTATACCTGGCTGGGAACGGAGCCCTCAGAGGGAGCCCTAGGGACTTCAGGCTTTAGTTGGACATCTGGCAAGTGTGACTGGAGGGCTGCCTCAGAAGTGAGCACACAACTGGGTCACAGGAGATGTGGGACGACGAAGAATTTGGTGGTGTTCATGATGCACTGTGGTCCCCGCAGGTGGAAAGTTCAAGGAGTCCTTCATCTAGAATCGAATCACGCATCCTCTGTGCAGGGCCTCCCAGTGTGAGGGGAGGGCTGACCCAGCTCGAGGTGACAGCTCCCAAAGCGGGCTCAGGGAACAGGAGGCAGAAGAAGTCAACCCTGGATTCCCAGGGATGGGGTGTTTGGGCTGCCCTGATGGCTGATTGAAGGGCCTCCTGAATCCCTCCAGCTTCTCAAGGGGAACACATGAATCCGGTGAGAGCCTGGGGCTTTCCTGGGAGTGCCTCGCCTTGGAACCTTCAGGAAATGGAGCCATCTTTGAGTGGAGAAGGGAAACCCCTGCTGAGGTGGAGTCCATGTGAGGAATGTCATTTCCAAGCCCACCCGCCACAGCGCTCAGACTGCTGAGCAAGGCCTTGTGCTGCAGGGGCCCTGCATAGCCAGGGCACTAGCCCTGGGCTTTTCACAATTGTCCACCACTCAACACTCAGTTCAAAACTATTCTTTAAATCAGCAGATATTTATTAAGGCCCAGAAGTATCGTTTGCTTTCTCTTAGCACAGTGTTTCAGAAAACATTAAAGAGGGCAGAATATATTGATATTTCAAGGGATTCTGGTGGCTGAACTTCTCACAGAAATATATTCCTTAGGGAAAGTAAGTGACCTGTCGGATCAAGATTTGCACTTCGTTATTTAGATAGTATAATAGAATAATAGCAGTATAAAAGGCATTTGCTTAATAAAACTATTCTGAAAACTGTAATACAGTCAAGTTACAAAGTGAACACAAGTGAAACCAGTCAGGAGCCTGTTCTTGGCTGAACAGTTTCACCTTCAGAGAATCTGGCCTTTACAGTTTTTTTCACAACTATTTCTTCCGGGGTCTGCCACAGTTGGGTCACTGTCCCGTGACTTCAATGAACTGTTTTCTTGAGTTTAACTTCTCAAGATTAACCCATTGTTATCCGTGGGAAAATGAAACTTATCAAGCTTCTCCATCATTACCAGAAGCATTAAGTTCACCTCGTCATTGGACTCAAGTGAATGGGAACTACTTCCATTTATCACCACAGCTCCTGCCCTATAAGGAGCCACGGGGAACAGGGATGGGCGGCTGGTTTATCCTGTTTTCAGTCCTGCCTTCCGCATGTCCCCACTGTCAGGAGGGAGGGAGTCCAGCGGCAGTACAGCAAGAGGTGAGGTTCTGCACAAAGACTTTTCACTCTCAGGACCTGCCCCAGGGACTGGGCCTTCCCGAGATTGGTTGTAAGAAGAACGGAGACACAGGTTGTGGTCGTGCGGAAAGGAAGCGCTCCGCTTTCTTTGAGTTTTCGGACCAGTTATTTTGGATGCAGGGGAAACTTCAGATTGGGAATGAAAGGATGAGGACAGCCTGGCACTCAAGGAGAGGGTCCCAGGAGAAGGACATGGAACCCTCCTGTCTTAGAGAAGTGGCTCCCTGTGCACAGAGATCAGGGAGCATGGGGTGCTGCTTCCTGTCAAATGCTCCAATGGGATAATGAACTACCTGAGACTCCATGTCTGGAAGCTGCAAGGTCATCAGCGTTGGGTAGTTTCTTCATGTCAAGTCTGCAATCTCCTCTCTGCAGATGGTGAGGTGTTTTCCAGCCTCCTGAGCTCTCAAGCAAGAGGACTAACTTCTTTTGGTGACTGCCGCATAAGGTATATGAACATCAAATTGCTGTGTTGAACTCCTGAACCTAACTTGATATCGTATGTCAACTGTAATTGAGAACAAGTTTTAAAAATATCTCCTGGGAAGTTCGATGGCATAGGAAGCGCTAACTCAATAGGTTTCCTATTGCTCAATGCTTTTTCATTTCTGCACATTGACTTTAATTCAAGTTATTCCTAATTATATCAATTGATAGGAAACGGGGGGCCTTATACATATTAAGTTCATGGCTCATTTGCATACGACGATTTTATATTACAGGTCTCCTAGCAAATAAAGAAAGCCTTTCCACTAATTTAATTTCTTTGTCTGTGTTTTTTTAACCTGTTTTCTGTGGATGGCAATACAGAGCAATATAATAGAAGTCCACAAAAAGGCAAATCAATTAAATTCCAAGCTGGTTGGAGGTGATGGACACCGTCTCCTCGAGAGGGAAATTCTTTTTTGCTTATAACGAAGTGAAGAATTCAAAAGATTCCACTACTCAATTTAATATTTGTGGTTGCCCTCCCAATGACTTGAATTTGAGATAAAATTTTCTCATTATACTTTTACTTTAGGCAATCCGTTCGGTCCTTATTTTTTGTTCATTTGTGTTAGTTTTTCTTCTCAAACAACATGGGTGGCTTCTGATTTTTTACATTTGTTCTTTCACATACCTGAATTTACTCATAATTTCTTGCTCTTTAAGGTTTGTCTTTGATTATTCTACACATGGATTCTTTAACTATTCATTATCTCTGAAAAGTTCCCAGGTCACTAAACATTTTCTTTCTCTGTCAGTGTTTAATTGCCTACAAGTTTGGCAGACAGATATGACTCTGTGCTGACAACTTGAATTACTAATCTTTACAAAAGAGGCCTACGAGGTATGGGAGCATAAATAAAGGCCCTGGATGAGAATAATGTATTAGAAAAAATACTTATTTAGCTAGAATGTACGGTCAACTCAAGTTTAAGGAAAAAGTCATATGCTGATTTTATGCATGCTGAAATTTTTCTGATAAGAGCATTTATAGGTAGGTATTTCTTGGAAGCTTCTAAAGTTACCTTTTACCTGATATACCAAAGACAAAGACTTTTTCTTTGTGTATTTAATGATTTAATAAAAATGTTTCTAATTCTTTAGCCTCGCCCTGTGATCCCACTTTTATCTTGGCCTGTGCTCCCTACAATGTGATCCGCTCCATTATTTTCCAAAACCGTTTTGATTATGCAGATCCCAATTTTCTTATCTTGATGGGAAAAGTCAGCGAAAACCTCAATATTATGAAGCTCCTCGTAGATCCAGTTTAAGCCAAGATCCTTTCTTCCTGACATACCATTAATGCTCTTTTCTCTGACAAGTCCAAAATTCTATATGGACCAAGCCGTGAGGGGAATGTTTGAACACCACAGTCCTACCCAGAGCTTAGCATTATGGAGCGCACATATGGGAAAGATGGCCGATCCATTTACTTCTCACACGCACAAAATGAATGTTCAAACACAGAGCTGGAATTCAAGCCAACTGACTCCCTGTCTGGTGGTTTTTCCACTAAAGTGCAGCTTTCAAAGCCCAGTTGCCATGAAGTACTTTAGTAACTGTTTAAAAGCATGGCTATGGCACTAAATGGACATCAGGTCCTTTCTGAAAGGCTTTCATTACCCACAGCACGTGGAGACCTCTTCTTCACATTACTTGGCAGCAATATCCTAATTTAGGGTATCGAAGAGGGAGAATGTTTGGGACCACAGGTACTGCCAGCAAACACTGACCAGAAGAAGAGTGTTGGATTCTTCAGCTAGGATTCTAGCTGACAAAGTAAGTGGGTTAGTGATGATAAATCAATGGGTTTTAAGGCATAGTAACCATTAACAAAAATCACAGTTTTACCCTGTGCTGAGCTGACATGCCTTGTATTGTGTCTAAAAGATAATTGTGTGATCTTAGGGCAATCACTTAACTGCCCGTGTGCACAATTACTTTATCCATAAAACGTTCAGTTGGATTTCTTGCTGTCTTCAAGTCTCATGCAATTCTAAACTACTGATTTCATTTCTGAGGCTGCTCGATAAAAGTCAAAACAGTAGGGACCATCTTTGTGCTCTCTATCAGGTTGCCCAAACTCAATCTCTGTTTCATCTACAAAATGTATATCATAGTAATTCATGCCATCCTGTTCAAGGCTTTAAGGAAGAAATGATGAAAATAAACCCAGATAATTGGTATAAATATGCTTTAATACTCCAAAATTATGTGTGAGTATTGAAATGATTATCATCTTTCATCCTCTGGTCAAAATTTTCTTCCTCAAATCTTTCCACCATCATAGAGAATTAGTTTATATGTATAGTAAAATGTTCCTTCTAAAGAAGGAGAATATTTTGTAACTATCTTTGTAGCTTCAGGATCTAACCAGGGCTTAACATATGGTGTATATGTCTTCGAGAAATATTTATTTAGTAAATATAGTTTTTCTCTTTTAGGTCTGTAACAATTTCCCTGCTCTCATTGATTATTCACCAGGAATTCATAACAAATTATATAAAAATTGCTTATTTAAAAGTTATGTTTGAGAGAAATGCAAATTAAAACCGCAATGAGATATCACCTCACACCTGTCAAAATGGCTATCATCGATAAATCAAAAAACAGCAAGTGTTGGCGAGGATGCGGAGAATAGAGAACCCTTATGCATTGTCGATGGGATTATACATTGCAGATTGGTACAGTTGCTGTGGAAAACAGTATGGAGGTTTCTCAAAAATTAAAAATGGATATACCTTTTGACTCAGCAATTGCACTTTTGGGTATTTATCGAAAGAACACCAAAACAATAATTCGTAAAGATCTATGCACTCCAATATTCATGGCAGCACAATTTACAATAGCCAAGATATGGAAGCAACCTAAATGCCCATCAACAGATGATTGGCTAAAAAAATTATGGTTCATATATAGAATGGAATATTACTCAGGCATTAAAACAAATGAAATCCTACCATTTGCAACAACATGGATGGAGCTAGATGTTATTATGCTGAGGGAAATAAGTCAGACAGCGAAAGAGAAATACCATATGATTTCACTTATACGTGGAATCTAAGGAACAGAAAGAACAGACGAATCAAAAACAGACTCACAAAAATAGTGGACAATTTGGTGACAGACAGAGGGGAGGGGGTTTGGAGGCTGCGAGAATGTGGTGAAGGATTAAAAAAGTACAAATTAGTAGTTGATAGCTGGGCACGAGCATGAGGAGCACGGCCCAGGGAATGCAGTTAGCATTAATATGATGGCTAAGTGGAGGGCCAGGGGAGGGAGGGAGCAATTGGGGGAATCATTTTATGAACAAGGTAGATATCTAACCAATGTACTGTATATTTGAAACTAATTTAAATAAGTTCATTTAAAAAGTTCTGTTTGGACAATCATTTAAATAGCTTTACTTGTATTATTTAAACAGTTTGCTGTTATGATATGTTTCTCTGAAAGCAAACAACACAATCTAAGATTGGATCTGAGGAAAATCTTTGTGTCATAAAAGTATTCAGAAAATGGAATTTGATTATTATATTTTATTTTCTAATATAAGATGTTCAATTGTGTCTTTAGGTAACATTTCTATCATGAATTAAAATTTATAGTGAACTTAAAAAAAGTTATGTTTGAAAGAAAATGAAAGATCACCAAGAGAAATCCTCATACTTCACTGATTGTTTTCTGATCAAAATGGAACAGATACATTTTGATTTCTCGTGATTTTATGGCTTATTACTTAATTCTGTAGCAACTAGAGTTGTTTAAATAGCAAGGCAATAAATGCCTGACTAGCATTTTAAGTACCTATTGTATGCATGAATCTGCACCAAGCATCATGGACCACATAGAACTGAATTATTAACTAACTGACGACATAGACCCTGTCCTTTAGGTATTAATAATAATCTACCTGAGAGACAGAAAGCATATACCAGATGAAATGTAAACAATTACAAACAAGTTAGAAAATACAAAATATTATACTATAATATGAAAATGGTTACGATCGATGCATATGGTATGTGGGACAATGGAAAGGAATGGCTTAACTTAGGTAGACTTCCTGCGTGTCATGAGGTTTGATGTAGATCTTAAAATATTTGCCGTAGTGGACAGTGGAGGGAATTTCAGATGGGCTGAATGATGCAGGTAAAAGTTCAGAGGTGTGTGATGGAAAAGGTTTTAGGCGGGTGGCAGAGAGAAGACTTAATTGAAAGAAACCGAAAATGAATTTGGATAAATATGAGGTTGAATGCTGGCATGGAAAGTTTTGATTTGATCAGGTAGATGCATAAACCAGAAGAACAGAATATAGATAATAGAGAAAACTATTCTCTTTCTGTAGAACAATCTATACAATAAGAATGAAGCTTTAGGACAGGCTGAGCAATATTCATTTCTTTTTTAACTTGGACCTTATGAGAGACTGGACCATGGAAATGCAGGAGAGTCAAAAGCAAAGTTATCCCTCTTGTCATAGTCTCAGAGTTCTAGGAACAGAATCAAGTATGCAGTCTCATGGAAGTCAAAGAAGCAGCAAACTTTTAGGAAAAAAAAAATGAGGTATTAGATAAAATTTGGAAGTAAAGATGCTATACTTGGGAAGGCCTCTTAAAGTGGTTAAGAATGTTTTAGAGCAGTTTTGTAGAAAAAGGTTTTAGTAGAGAGGACGATGAGTGCCAAGTTATAGGAGCTCATGTGCGAAATTTCAGCATGAGACCAGATACCCTATTTGGAAAGTTTAACCAAGAAAGGAAAGATTTAGATCATGAATTTGAATAGTGGTAGGATTGAGTTGAAAACCTGTGTGAGAGGGAAATACAGGTTCCCTAAAGACACTAGTGTAGATGAAGGGTTCTCGTTGAACTGAGGCAGAATCCAGAACACACTTTAAAGCTAGTTCCAGAGAAGAAAATCCTTCCTTTGAGGCCACGAGTTTTTTATTCAACCACTTTGTAAGAATAGGCAGAAATGAAACATCATCGAGAAGGCCAAAATGGCAAGGAGCCAAAAATATTGAAGGAGATGACTTCAAAAGAATGATCTATGGAATGTGAGCTGGATCTTCGACTCATGTGTTATAGATGGCATACCATTAAGAAACTGGAAGGGTTTAAAGAAACTGGAAGAGTGAAGAAAGGAATTACTTCCATTGTCTGCATTCTCTTATGCTAGGACAATGATTCTTATTCTTTTCTGGGTGTTTTTAATTTGAGAATATGATCAAATGTGTGAACTCCTTCCCAGAAGAATGCACCTACATGAGTTCTCCATATTTTGCACACATTTAGAAGGGTTTCCTTAATGCTATGAAGGCTCTTTATTAATCAAGGAGGGATCTAAGATCTCCAGAATTTCAATTTCAAACAGCCATTTTCTGAATACAGTATTTTAAAATAACATTGTTTTCTGTGTCTTACTATTGTATTTAGTCTGCCTAATTTTTTTTTTTTTGGTAACAGATTTACATTGAGATATAATTCACGTACCTTACAATTTACCCACTAAAGTGTACATTTTAATGAGTTTTAGTATATTCACAGAGATGTGCAACCATGGCCACAATCAATTCTAAAACATTTTCATTGTCCTGAAAAGAAACCTCATACCCTTTAGCAGTCATCTCTCATTTCCCCCAACTAGCCCAGTCCTAGGCAACCACTAATCTACTTTCCGTCTGGACATTTTACATAAGCAGAATTTATACTATGTAGCCTTTTATAACTGACTACTTGTACTTAGCATAATGATTTCATGATTCATCATTGTTAAAGATGTATCTATACCCCATGTTTTCTATAGTTGAATAATATTCCATTGTATGGGTATAACATTTTATTTATTCATTCAGGTGTTGATGGACATCTTAGTTTTTCCATTTTTTAGCTGTTTTGAATAATGTTTCTATGAACACTTATTTACAAGTTTTTGTGTGGACATAGTTTTTATCTCTCTTGGGTATATATCAGGGAGTAAAACTGTTGGGCCACATGGTACCTTTTCATTTAACCTTTGAGAAACTGGCTGGATCAAAGACTTAAACGTAAGAACCAAAACCATATGACTCCTAGAAGAGAATATATATGTAAAAGTGGATACAATATTTTAAAAATTCCCAATAGTGGTGAAGGGTTCCATTTTCTCCACACTCTTTGCTATGAAAATCTGTGTGCAAATATCTTTTTGGATATCGGTTTTCAAGTCTTTGGGGGTTCATGCCCAGTGGAGGGATTACCTGGATCATATGGAAGATCAATTCTTAGTGTTTTGAGGAAACTCCATAGTATTTTGCAGAGTGGCCATACCAAGTTGCAGTCCCACCAGCAGTGTATAAATGTTCCTTTTTCTCCGCATCCTCTCCAACAGTTGTTATTGCCTGTCCTGTTGATTATAGCTATTCTAACAGATGTGAGATGGTATCTCGTTGTGGTTTTGATTTGCATTTCCCTAATAGCTAGCAATATTGAGCATCTTTTCATATATTTGTTGGCCATTTGTATGTCCCCTAGGGAGAAGTGTCTGTTCAGATTCTCTGCAAATTATTGATTGGATCATTTGTTTTTTGGTTGTTATTGAGTTGTATGAGTTCTTTGTATATTTGGATATTAGGCCCTTATCAGAGGTGTTGCTTGCACATATATTTTCCCATTCGGATGGTTGTCTCTTTACCTTGTTGACGGCCTCTTTTGCAGAGCAGAAGCTTTTTAGTTTGATGTTGTCCCATTCATTTATTTTAGCTTTTACTCCCCTTACTTTGAGGTCAAATTCATAAAATCCTGTTTAAGTCCAAGTTCCTTGAGTTTAGTTCCTATGTTTTCTTCTATGCATTTTATTGTTTCAGTTCTTATATTTGGGTCCTTACTTCATTTTGAGTTAATTTTGATTTGTGGTGATAGACAACAGTCTAGTTTCATTCTTCTGCAGGTGGCTTTCCAGTTATCCCAGCACCATTTATTGAAGAGGCTTTCCTTTCTCCACTGTATGTTTTTGGCTTTTTGGTTGAAAATCATTTGCCCATATAAATATGGGTTTACTTCTGGACTCTCGAGTCTGTTCCCCTGGTTTGTGTGTCTGTTCGTGTGTCGTTCGCTGCCAATACCATGCTGTTTTGATTACTGTTGCTTTGCGATATAATTTGAAGTCAGACAGAGTGATGCCTTCAGCCTTGTTCTTTTTTCTCAGGATGGCTTTGGCAATTCACAGCCTTTTGTGCTTCCATAACCTGGTGCCAAAACCTGGTAAAGATAAAATGAAAAAATAAAACTACAGACTGATATTTCTCATGAACACAAATGCAATAATCTAAAATATCATACTAGCAAACCGAATACAGCAACATATTAAAAAGATTATACACCACAACCAAGTCGGCTTCATCCCCAGGGTGCAGGGATGGAACAACATACGCAAATTGATTAATGTAGTACACCACATAAATTAAAAACTGAGAATCATATGATCACATCAATAGATGCAGAAAAGGCCTTTGACCAGATACAGCATCCATTTATGAACAAAACACTTAACAGCATTGGTATAGAAAGAAAGTGCTTTAACATAATAAAGACCATATACAGCAAACTCTCAGCCAACATTATACTGAATGGTGAAAAACTAAAAACTTTCTCTCTAAAGTCAGGAACAAGACAAGCTTGTCCACTATCACCGCTGTTACTCAACATGACTTTGGAGGTCTTAGCGAGTGTAATCAGGCAAGAGAAAGATATAAAAGGCATCCAAATAAGAAACGAAGTCAAACTTTCACTATTTGCAGATGACATAATTCTCTAGATACAAACTCTAAAGACTACTCAAGAACACTAGTAGAAACAATAAGCAAAAATGTAAGGTTTCTGGATACAAAATCAATGTTCAAAAATGCATAGCGTTCCTATACTCTAATAATGAAGTGTCAGAAAAAGAAGTGGAAAAAATAATTCCATTTGCAATTGAAACAAAGGAATAATATTCTTAAGAATAAATTTTATGAAAAATGTGATGGACCAATATAATGAAAACTATAAGAGCCTATTAAATAAAATGGAAAAAGATACATAGAAATGGAAAGATATTTTGTGTTCTTGGATTGGAAGAATCAACGTAGTTAAAATGACCATATTACCTAAAGCATTATGCAGATTTAATGCAACCCCCATCAAATACCCATCCTCATTTTTTAAAGAAATAGAACAAAAAGTCATCAGATTTGTATAAAAGCAGAAAAGACTCAGAATCACCAAAACTATTCCGAGAAATTGAACAAGGCTGGAGGCATCACTCAGCTTGACTTCAAAGTATACTGCAAAGTGACTACAATCAAAATGGCATGGTATCGGCAGAAAAACAGACACACGGACCAGTGGAACAGAATCGAGAGTCCAGAAGTAAACCATATTTATATGGGCAAATAATTTGTGAGAAAAGAGCCAGAAACATACAGTGGGGCCTTTTCAATAAATGGTGCTGGGAAAACTAGAAAGCCACCTGCAAAAGAATAAAACTAGACTGCTGTCTATCACCACACGCCAAAACTAACTCAAATGTATTAAGGACTTAAATATAAGACCTGAAAAAATGATTTGTATAGAAGAAGACATAGGAACTAAACTCATGGACCTTGGACTTAAAGAGGATTTTATGAATTTGACCTCAAATACAAGGGAAGTAAAAGCTAAAATCAATGAATGGGACTACATCAAACCAAGAACCTTCTGCACAGCAAAAGAAACGGTCAATGAGGTAAAGAGACAACCATCCGAACTGGAAAATATATTGCAAACAATACCTCCAATTAGGGCCAAATTTCCAAAATACACAAAGAACACATACGACTCAATAACAACAACAAAACAAACGGTCCAATGAAAAACAGGCAGAGGACCTGAACAGACACTTCTTCCAAGAAGATATACAAATGGCCGACAAACATGTGAAAAGATATTGAACATGACTAGCTATTAGGGAAATGCAAATCAAAACCACAATGAAATAGCATCTCACACCTGTTAGAATGGTTGTTTTCAAAAGGAGAATTAACAACAAATATTGGAGAGGATGCAGAGAAAAAGGAACCCTCATACGCTGGGATTGCAAGTTCGTACACCTACTATTGTAAACAGTATGGAGGTTCCTCAAAAACCTAAGAATCGATCTACCATATGATCCAGCAATCCCTCTACTGGGTATTTACTCCGAAAACTTGAAATCCCAAGTTTGCACACTGATGTCGATAGCAGCATTATTCACAGTGGCCAGTACATAGAAGCAATCGAAGTGTCCTATGATAGATGATTGGCTAAAGAAGCTGTGATACATATATACAACGGCATATTACTCAGCCATATGATTGACGAAATACTGCCATTTGCAACAACGTGGATGGACCTTGATATAATCATGCTAAGTGAAATAAGCCAGACAGAAAAAGTTGGAAATCACCTGATATCACTTATATGTGGGATATAAACCTAAAAGCAACAGACGAACAGGACAAGCAAACAGAGACACATGGACGTGGACAATAGAATTGTGGTTACCAGAGGGTCGGGGAGAGGGAGAGATAGACTGGGTAAAGGGTCTCGAATATGAGGTGGCAGAAAGAAATTAATCTCTGGGTGCTGAACACACAATGATATATACATATATATATGCCTTACTGTTGAATTGTACACCTGGAACATACTGGATTTCATCAACCAATGTCACGATAATAAAAAAATAAAAATAAACAAACAAACAGATAAATAAAGAGTTCTAATTCACACTTCTTCCCTCACTGAACTTTGCATGGCTCTGTCACTGTGGAGGGCTTCACCGTGATGCCCTTCCGGCCATCTATCTGGGAAGCGATAGAAAATTTCTTTGATGTGAGATATCACAGACCCTGGAATTGGAAACCTGGATTCTAAGACAAGGTCTTCTATTGAAGACATAGTAACACTGTACCTCATCGAGTCACCAATTCCTTACTCCAAAATCTAAAGTCAGGATTTGGCTAGAGGTCTCTGATCCCTCTTTCTCTAATTATCTGTGACTCTTTCACTCTACAAAGAGAAAAGACCAGGCAGAAGCCTCAGCAAGAGAAAGGAGGAGAAGAGCAGGGGCACCCATCTCTCAAGAAATAAAATGATTGCTTTAAAGAGAGCCATCGAGTTCATGTCATGCAAGAGAAAGTAGCGCTGCTCTGTCAGAATCCAGAGCTGTGTGAGTTAGGCCGCAAAGTCATGCTGCTCTATGTCCTAGATAAAGGGATTACCAAAACTGGACTCACTGAACTTCTAAAGGTTACATAACTAAACATTTCTGACCCTCGCTTTAGTCAACCCATGCTGCAGTATTAACACGGTTGATGTTTATTTGATAGTCACCAATGAAGGTAAGTCACAGATGACTCAGTAAACGCTGGGGAACTTGCTTGAGCTGAGTGTTTTTGATTAAGGAAGCATTCATGACCCAGAGGATGTGGGGCCAGAGCTCCACCACCTGCAGTCTGTTTGTCCTTGGCCGAGGCGCTGAAACTTCCAGGCCAGCTGCCTCACCATTAAAATGGACATAATTTTACCTTAGGCAAAAGTAACTGAGTGTATCAAAAGAGACATGATGGAGGTGTATTCTGCCTGGTAACATGAGGGATGAAAGTATGTGCTGTAAATGAGGTCTTGACAAGTCTTAGTTTTCCTTCTCAAAGTGCTTCGAAATAAGCGTGCTAATCAATTTAGGACAGATAAGATGATATCTTTACAGAATACATCTTTGTACAGTAATCTAGTAATGTATATCATCCTAGTGATGTTCGGATCCTTATGATCACTAAGTGTCACCTCATGATCAGGTCTGCGTGTTATGCTAGTTCTGTGCTATGAGTCTTTTTAGTTAAGTCCCTGTCTTCCGTCCCCCAGAGAATCTACGTCTGTTGTCCTGTCTAAAATCTTTCTTCCTTGCTGTGCATACTTCATTCCATTGGTTCTGACAACATTAGGCCGGAAAAGCAACAGAGAAGGCTGTGTCTGAAGGTGAAGGGATGTCTGAAGGTAGGGATGTGGGGAAAGCCATGGTTTTTCAAGCCCTCTCCCTGAATTCTGTGACACGGGCTCTTTCCTCAGTGACCTGTACAAGTTTCACTTCTGCATTGAAGGAGAGAGGAGAATCTTCATCTTCTGTTTCTTCTCTTGAGAATCTATGGCTCTTTTATCCTTGGAGTCAAATAAGGGCTTCTGTTCAATGTGGAGCCGGTTATTTTGTGAACACTCGATGGGGTGCCCATTCAGAGAAAATAATGTTTTGGGAGTTTTGTTTGTTTTCCTAAAATTGCTTTGGAGGCAGCTGAATCGTAAGCCATAGAGCACCATGATGGGCACTAGAGAATATAAGTTGCACCCCCAGTTATGTCCCTTATGAGCTGTGTGTCACTGGATGGGTGTCCTATTCTCTCTGAGATTCCCCATCTGAAAAGTAAAAATAATTTTTTTCAGTGTTTTTTTTCTTGATGGGGGAGAGTTTGATGTTAAAATGTGTGTAAATTAGCTAATGACTTGATTCATATTTAGATATTCAAAATTAATGATTTGTGTTCCCTAGTTTATGTTTAGCTAACTATAGGCTTTTATAATCAAGGAGAAAGTAAACTAGTATTCGATAAATCATTAAAGGATAAACAATTTTTTATATACAAGGATTGCCTCACAGGTTATAAATTCTGAACTGGTCACGAATCTGAGAATCCAAAATATTGAGCAATTTTTTGAGTCGTTTATTTACTTTATTGATTTTCAACCAAATGAGATGTTAAAAAAAAAAACAAATAAAACCCCAATATCTGGGCTGCACTTCAAACTTGTCAAACCAACATCTCTAGGGCGAAACATTACAAAGAAGGAGACAAATGGGCTGAAGTCCCTTCAGAAAAGAGATTAAAATAAGTACATCTAGCTGATTAATCTCCTTGGGAGTCAAAGAGGCACGGGGTGAATAGTAGAGAGTGTTATAAAAGTTTGGATTTTAAACTCCCAGGTGCCTAAGTAAGAAGAAAGCTGTAATGGATCCGGTTGTGGTCCTGGGGCTCTTTCTCTCCTGTTTGCTTCTCCTCTCCCTGTGGAAACAGAGCACGGGGAAAGGGAACCTCCCGCCTGGCCCCACGCCTCTGCCAATTATTGGAAATATTCTACAGCTAGATCTGAAGAACGTAAGCAAATCCTTAAGCAATGTAAGTATGTCTTATGTTCCTCCAGCAGGTTGCAAATGGTAAGTAAATTAATATCTACTTTTAAATAAAATATATTTATCAAAATATATTTACATAAAATACAACATAGAAAATGAAATTGTTAAAATATATCATTGGGAAGAAAATACTCCCCGTGGAGCATTGTTTTGATTTGTCATGTCAAGAATAGTGGAGTGAAGTAATGCATTGTGTGAGAGAGATACATTTAGGTCTTTGTATAGTGGAATCAAAATAATAAAGTGGCAAGAGATGGGAGAACTGCTCCTCATGATAAAGGATGTGTCTTTGATTAGAGACTTCATTCAAGAAGTCATCTACTATATAAACAGTGCGTTTTGTTCAGAATAGCCATGAAAATTGAACTTTTCTGAAGAAGCCAATTATGCTTGATGTCAAAGAAATAGTTCTGGGATGAGGACCAGCATAAGTGAATGAAAGAAGAAAATAATCTGTCTGGGCCAGCTTGATGATAACAGATCTGTCTGCATTCTGCACAAAACTGCCTTCTGTACCCTATAAATGCTGCAGGTGAAAGAAATTGTTCTTCCGTGAGATGCCGCACATCCTGGCACTGCCTCTGTGGTGCTCACTCTGCTCTACAGTAATAACACCAGTGGATCATAAACTTGCCTAGGCATTAGAAACCTCTGGGCTAATTTAAAAAATATAAAATTTTAGTATTCATCACAGGGCTACTGAATCAGAATTCTTAAAGCAAGAGCTTTACACGTGACCGTGAAGTGGTGAGCGGGGCATTGGTCCAAAGTGGGCATTGAGAATTGATGTATTGCTCAAGGATCAGAGGTCAAATGAGAAGGAATTCAAATTTCAGTGTTCTATGTAGTAGCTATGGGATGCTGGGGATAAATTGCAATTTACTGACATCAGTATCCTTATTTGTAAGTGGGGCAAATGAACCTGCCGAACGTGCTGCTTTGAGGATTCATTGTAACACCTGTACAAATTAGCCGAGCATTGCCTGGCACTTACTTGGTAGTTATTAACCACCACCCTCATATTTAATGATTCACTTTAGAAATATTTTGAGCAGTGGGTCACAAAGTGAAAACTTAAAATAGGTTAATAACATCGTTAATCGGGCATGATATATTATCAAATTGTAACTTCTTTTGCTAATGTTTGCATCTCCTTTCCCAGCTCTCAAAAGTCTATGGCCCTGTGTTCACGGTGTATTTTGGCATGAAGCCCACTGTGGTGCTGCATGGGTATGAAGTAGTGAAGGAAGCCCTGATTGATCGGGGAGAGGAGTTTTCTGGAAGAGGCAGTGCCCCAGCATCTGAAAAACCTAGAAAAGGGCACGGTAGGTGTGTGTGTCTGTGTGGGCAACATTGGTAACGGGGGTGGGAAGGATGGAAATATGGATTTGAATTCTCTTCAGCAGAATTCAAATTCTGCCGGGCCCATCCGTGTATGAATCAAGTGTCTGCTCTCTTTCCTGGCCTAGGATTTCTCTCTCAGTTTCTGTTTCCCCTCCTGGCAGGAATCTTGTTTAGCAATGGAAACAGATGGAAGGAGATCCGACGCTTCTCCCTCGTGACCCTGCGAAGTTTTGGGGTGGGGAAGAGGAGCATTGAGGACCGCCTGCAAGAGGAAGCCCTCTGCCTTGTGGAGGAGCTGAGGAAAACCAATGGTGAGTGATTCTCTCTGCTTCTGACCTTAACAGACTGTTCCCTTCTCTAATGACATCCCTGAAAACAGTTCATGGGGCCCGAGTGTTTCGTCTGGGAAGTTGTGGTCAGCCCTCATGTGGAGGAGGGAGGGTTTGAAGCAGAGCCAAGGGAGGTTTTGTGCATCTATGCTAGTAGTGTGTGTATCTCCACGGTTGTGTGGGCACACAGTGTGGGTATAAATGTCATTTAATCCTGTTCTGTCCTGAACTTTGTTTGATTGTTTTCGAATCAGAAATCATGAAAAATAGTTTTGAATCATTTTCTGAAAGAGTTAAGGAGTGATGTTTTTCCTATAGCATGAGTGGATTATTTATTCCAGAGCATTTCACCAGGTGATATTTATCAAGTGGACATGGTGGGAATGAGCTCATCACACTCTAATGGAGCATATAACAAGTGACATGTGCCTTTACTTAACTGGATTATATTTATACAGTCAGCCCACACATGTAGGTGAAAGTTACTTCCAGGGACCAGGAATAATGCCGATCATAATGCCATCTATGGTTTTAATTGCTTAGGCAGATTAGTCTCATCAGTTATGATTTCTGTGTATAGTCAGCACTATCTCAAAAATATGGGCATTTATTATGTTTTGTTATCAAATACCCACCGTATTGATTTATGTATTTTGAAGATATGCTACATCATAACTTTTCAAAATACCGAAATACCAAGGTAAAGAATGTTTCATTTAACGAGATTTGAACCATTATCAATAACAACTTATCCTGTCTTCCTTCAGTGGTATTCGCTCTGTTTTCAGTTTGCTACACTTTTCCCCAACTTCATTACATTTTGGTAACTAGTATGTGGTCATCATTTACCTCCCACTGCCTGATGTAATGACCTGTGAAGTGCTTGTCAAAGTGACTGATGTTCAGCTTGCATTACAAATTCTACTGTTTTTAAATTCTTTCTTCCATATTAAGTGAAAGGAAAGACTGAAAATCATGTTTTACCTGTGAATCACATACAGACAAATGCCCAAGTCCTTTCAAATGATCCTCGAACTAAATTAATCAATCTAGCTCAAATAAAAGTTGTCTTAAAACTTAGAGCCCTGAACATTTAAAGGAGCCTGGCATGGAAGCCTCTAACTACACGTTCCCTTTTATTCCATGCTCTACCATTTTTCCCCACACTTAAAAATAAAATGTATAGTGAACAAACACATAACATAAGATCTACCCTCTTAACAAGTGATTACGCATACATTCCAGTATTGTTGGCTATAATCACGCCGCCGTGCAGCAGGTCTCTAAACCTTTCCGTCTTGCATAACTGAGACTGTTCTCATTGAACCGTGACTCTCTATTTCCTGTTCTCCCAGGTAATAATGACATTTTACAATCTTACTTTTTTTCGTCCGTGAACATGGGATATTTTTGCATTCATTTGTTCTTTCTGTGATTACTTTCATCAGTGCGTTCTGAGAGATGAGTGTACGGATTTTTCACCTTCTTAGTTGAATTTATTCCTAAATATTCTATTTATTTTGTTATTTAAAATGGAATTGTTTTCTTTATTTCTTTTTCAGAGAGTTCCTTTTTAGTGTATACAAACGCGATTGCTTTTTGCATGTTGATTTGATATCCTTCAACATTAGTGAGTTCATCGATTAGTTCTAACAGCTTTTAGTGGAGTCTTTAGGGCTTTCTAGATGGATTGTTCTGGTTAGGGCTCCAGTACTATGTTGAACAAGAGTGTGCGAGTGGACACTTTCTTGTTGTTTCTGATCTTAGGGGAAAATCTTCCTTTGAGCATGATGTTAGCTGTGGGCTTGACATATATGGCTCTTATTATGTTGAGTAAAGGAATATAGAAGTGCATTTATCATGAAAGAATGTTGAATTTTGTCAGGTTCTTTTTCTGCATCTATTAGAATGATTATATTATTTTTATTTTTTTATTCTATTAATGTGGAACCTCATACTTATTCATTTGTATATGTTTGGAAAGGTTTGTGAAGGTTTGGCAATATTTACCAATCCTTAATATTTGGTCGAATTCACCAGTGAAACCATTGCTTCTAGGCTTCTAGTTTTTGGGGGAAGTTTTTGAATATATGACTCAAGTGCCTTACTCCTCCTGATATCGGATTTTCTATTTCTTGATGATTCAGTCCTGTACGTTGTATGCTTCTAGGAATTTTCACATTTCTTTTAAGTTATCCAATTTGTTGGGGTGTAATTGCTCATAATATTTCTCAGGTTTTTGTTGTTGTTGTTGTATTTCTGTGGTATCAGTTACAATGTCTTCTCTTTGATTTCTGATTTTATTTGCATCTTCTTGTTTTTCTTAGTCTATGTAATGGTTTGTCAATTCTGTCTTTTCACTTCTACACTAAATTAATTATGGTTTATTACCACCTTTATTTTATTATAGTATTCTGTGTTTGTCTCTATATTACTTATCTTGGCAAGTTTTATACTTTGATATGGTGTTGTGTTGCTGTTCAGTGTCCCATGGTTTCAACTTTAAGGAATCGTCTTAGAATGTCTTGTGGTGATGAATTCCCTCAGCTTTTGTTTATCTGGGCAATATTTGTCCTGTATTTTGAAGATTGTTTTGCTGAAAACAGTGATCTTGGTGGGCAGCTTTTGCCTTTCTGTACTTTGAATATATGATCCCATTTCTTTCTGGCCTTCAAGGTTTCTGCTGAGAAATCTGTTCATAGTCTTACGGTGGTTCTGTTGTATGTGACATGTCGCTCTTGTCTTACTGCTCTTCAAATTCTCTATTTGCCTTTGCCTTTTACAATTTTTTTTCTCTGGCTTTATTGAAATATGATAGACAATTAGTTGCTCATATGTACATTGTACAATTCAATGAGTCTTTTTTCAGAGATCCACATAACTCACAATGTGATCACCCGACTAAATCTAGTACCTATCTTATCCCTTACATATTTATTACAACATTATTATCCATCTTTCTCATGCTACATTCTACATCTCCATGTCTATTCTGCAACTATCCATTTGTACCTCTTAATCCCTTTGCATATTTCTCATCCTCGCAACCTCCTTCCCATCTAGTTGCCCTCAAAATATTCTTTGTATCCACCAGTTTATTACTGCTTTGTTGTTGTTGTTGTTTATTTTTTTCTTTAGATTCCACATGTACGTGAAATCATGCGATATTTGTATTTATCTGAACCATATCATTCAGTGCAATATCCTCTAGGTCCATTAAGGCAATATCTTTTTCCAGCCCCTTTCTTTTAATCTGTGTCTGTGTTTTAATCTGAATTGAGCCTCCTGTAGGCTGCATATGTAGGAGTCTTGTTTTCTTATCTATTTGGCCACTCTATCTTTTGGTTGGAGCACTAAATTCTTTTCTATTTGAGGTACTTATTGATTGGAATGTACTATTACCATTCTTTCTTCATGTTTTTTATACATTTTTTTTCTTAAGGAAGTCCCTCCAACGTTTCCTGTAATACTGTCTTAATGATGATAAATTCCTTTAGATCATTTTTGTCCGGGGAGCTCTTTATCTGTCCTTCAACTGTAAATGATAGCTTTGCTGGATAAAGTATAGTTGGTTGTAGATCCAAGGATTTCATCCCATCAAATATTTTGTGCCTAGCTCTTCTGATATGTATTGTTTCTTTTGAGAAATCAGCTGCCAATATTATGGGTGTACCCCTGTAGGTAACTAACTGCTTTTCTCTTACTGCTTTTAAAATTCTCTCTTGGTATTTAAACTTTGGCATTTTATTTCTGATGTGTCTTGGTGTGGCCTTCTTTGGGTTCATGTACTTTGGGGCTCTCTGAACTTCCTGGGATTGTATGTTTATTTCCTTCATCAGGTTAAAAATGTTTTCCATCATTATTTCTTCAAAATCTTTCCAACTTCTTGTTTACCTTCAAGTAACACAAAGACATAAATATTTTTACATTGAATTATGTCCCATAGGCTCCTTAATTTATTATAGTCTTGGCTTCTTTTTGCTTCCCATTCTGATTGAGTGTCCTTGGCTTCCCCATCCTCTATATTGGTGGTTCAATCCTCTTATTTATCCACTCTGTTTATTCCACCTAATTTACTCTTCATCTCAGATCATGTGTTCTTCATTTCTGACTGATTCTCTTTTATAATTTCCATTTCCGTTTTCATGTTTTTTATCTCTTTGTTAAAGTTCTCTCACTGAATTCATCTATACTTCCCCTAAGTTCATAGAGCATCTTATAACTCAGCATCTCTTAGATTGCTTGACTCCATTATTCCTGGATCTCTGTTCTGTAACCTCATACGGTTTCTGCTTCTTCGTCTTCCCATTTTGGGTGCTTTTCTGTGTCTGTTTCTATGTACTAAGAAAGCTCCTAAGTGTCCCGGTCTTATTAGCATGGCTTTCTGTAGTAAGTGTCCAGTGGCACAGTCTTAAGAAGGTTCAGTTGCAAGCCAAGTTTAGCCGTAGCCTGTGCCCCTATGAGGCCACCTGTTAAGATTCAGCAAGCAATCCACATTGTGCTTATAGCTGCCTCAAGAAACCGTACCTAATCCGAGGCCAGAGACCACTATTGTGAGCCTTGGCTCTACTCAGCAAGGAGCACCAGACTCACCAAGGGTACACCTGGCTGTGTCTTGGGTAGGACCACGATTTGGGGGACCCGGAGTGTCAGGGAATCCTCTGGAGTGACTAAATTCTCTTATCCAGTTTGATGACGTCTCAGCTATGGCGGTGCTGCACACACACTGGGAAGAGTGGAAGGCTCAATAGAGGAACAATGGATACCACCGGCACTTCTGTCCGGGAGAGATCCTAGTTTCCGTCCCTCAATCTGACAACTGAATTTCCCCCGTAAGTCGCTGGTGCACCCTGCGCAGCCAACCCGGTGCTCTGCTCACAGCGAGCAGGTCCTTTCCCGCGAACGTTCACTGTGGACACGGCCCCTTTAAGAGAGTCTGCAGCTGCCAGCTGCTGCTGCTATGTCTGAAACACAGCAGCCTAGTGCTTTCACCTCGTCCTATTTCTTCTCGTTGCCGGGTGCTTTCTTATTTCTCTCCCTAGTGGTAGGGCTTGCTCGTCTAGTCCCAGGCAGGTTTCCTTGCTGTTTGCTCCATGTTTTTGTCACAACTTTTACTTGGTCGCAAGAAGGATGAACAAAGAATCTATCATGTATGCCAATTTTTTCTCTCCCACCTGTTGACAATTTCATTGTAATGTAGCTCAGTGTGGATTTCTCTTGTTCATCTTGGTTGGAGTGCTTTGGCCTTCTTGAGTCTAGATATTAATTTTCCCTATAGAGAAGAGACATTTTCTGCTATCATTTCTTGATGTAAGCTTTCTGCCCTTTCTCTATTCACCTATGAAGTCCCTTAGGATTACTGACTTTTTTCATTCCTTTCCTTCTGATCAAATAATATTTTTCCTTTCCTTTCCTTCTGATCAAATAATATCAAATGACCTTTCTTTGAGTCTGCTGAATTTTCTTCTGTTTTTCTTCAAGTCTACCATTGAAGCTCAGTAGCAATGTTTACGTGAGTTATTGTCTTCTTCAGTCCCCCAAATTTTAGCCTTCTGGTTTTTTTTTTTTTTTTACATGTTCACATTTTTATTTTCTTTATGTATCATTTTCATGAGCTTGTGGAACACCGTTATCACTTTTTAAATTATTTCTTTGGATAAGTGGTTTCTTTAAGATCATTGTCTGGATATTTGTTTTGTATTTTTGTTTGAATCATGTTTCCTTGTGCTTTGTTTGTTCCCTAACTTTGTGTTGGGATCCATGAATTTGAACAAATACACACCTCTTCCAGTCTTTATGGACTGGCCGTGTACAGGGCAAAGCCCTCACCAGTCACCCTGGCTAGAGACTCAAACACCCCATTTTCCTCTCTCCCCGTTTTTTTGTATAAAGCTCTCTGGTTCTGTGTTTACATTTTGACAACTAGAGAAGCTTGCCAATTTCTTTTTCAGGAGCTACTAATCTCTGGCTTCCTTTGTTCTCTGTTTACGGTACTGAAAGTTCTTTGGCTCAATGTAAGCAAGTTTCCCCACTGTCCTTTTTTTCCAAAGTTGGTATTCTCCCCCTCTGGGCCCTGAGTCAGGTGAGAGAGATGCCAGTCTCTTGGGTAGCACTCCAAAAAGCCAGAACACCATGCATGTGCTCTACTTCTCTGCTTTCTCCTTAAAAAAAGAGCCTCCTCACATTGTGCACGTTCTCTAGATTGTGCCAAGCCATGCTGGCCTCAGCAAGGCACTACTCTCCCCTCCTTTATTCTCATTGGTCTCAGACATCTAGACTCTGCCAGTTTTTTCAGTACTTCAAGTGATGTAAGACGGACACCAATTCTTCAGGGAGCCCACTGACAAGCTGGTACATTGGAGGCATGCTTCCTCCTTCTCTTTCCTGTGATGGAGTCATCACAACTTGAGGCATTCTCTTCCACAATTGAGTGGTGCCAGATTCAAGGAGGTAAAGTGAAATTGCTTGTTACCAGTTTTAATGTGGCTGTCCTCAGTTCTTTGCTCTACTGTGCTACTGCAACTTTTTAACTGGAATCTGGATATCTCGTAAAGGAATTTTAGTCTAATCATTGCTAAATCAATGGTTCTGTGGTGGATAAAGGGGCTGGGATTTTTCATTCCACCATCTTCCCAATGTCATTTTTCACAACACTTAATTCAAGTCACCCTAATTACATCTACAGATGTGAAGTTTGAATTTTTTGCATATAATAATCATTCATTGGTTATTTGATTGCAAAATTTTTATTCATAGATTCTTTACAAAAAAGTAAACTTTACTGTAATTTCTTTACAAAAATGTGATATACTTGATTTATATGTTGGAAAAAAATGTGTTTATTAAATTATATTATTCTATTGATGGCTATACAGAACACTACACCAGAAGTCCACACAGGGCACCTTTTCCCAAATAAATTATTTTTTGCTGATGAATCGAAATGCTGGATATTTACATCCAAAGGAGGGAGACTTTTTAAAACATCGAAATGAAAAAATAAAAGAATTGCATTTACCAATTTATCTTTTGTGTGAATATTCTGGGATTGATGTTTGAAATAAAATTTCTCATTTTGTTTTAACTTTAGACAAAAAGTTGATCTTATAATAGTTATTCATTTGTATTAGTTTTACTAGTCATATGACATGGGTAATTCCTGCTGTTTTACACTTATTCCTTCAAATATATGAATTTACCCACAATCTCTCTGTTTTTAACTTCTCATCTGCTGCTTTTACCCATGATTCTTCCAAGTATTTATTATACGGAACACATTTTGAGATCCCTAGCTATCCTTCTCTATATCAGCACTTCATTTTTTACAGGCTTTGCAGACAGATAATATTCAGCACTGATAAGTTTCATTATGAAAGAATGTAAAAACGTCCTCTTTAAATGTTTTCTTCTTTTTTTCCCCTCCAAATTAACAGGCACCTTGGGTGGAAAGAGTACAAATAATGGTATTGGGTATGAATTGAATATATATTTTTAGAAAATCATTATATAACTAGTGTGGTTCAAATACCTGCTCCAGTTAAGTTATAAGTGATTTGTTGATTTTATGCATGTTGGATACTTTGATGTTGAGGGAATTTTTAGAAAAGATTTGCTTTACAGTTTCTATAATTACTTTTACTTATTATTTCATAAAGAAATGTATACATTTTCATGGTGTTTTAAAATTGTTTCTGATCCTTTAGCATCACCCTGTGATCCCGCCTTTATCCTGAGTTGTGCTCCCTGCAATGTGATCTGCTCCATTATTTTCCAGAAACGTTTTGATTATAAAGACCAGACTTTTCTTAACTTAATGGAAAGACTGGATGAAATAGTAAAGATTATAAGCTCTCCATGGGTACAGGTAAGGCCAAGATCGTTTCTTCCCGAGAACTACTTTATGTCCTTTTCTCCAAGAAATCCTAAACGCTGTGTGCACAGAGCTGTGAAGTGAATGTATGAGCATCACGTTCCTTCCCAGAGCTTACTACCACGAAGTGCTCATCTGGGAAAGATGGCTGATCCCTTAATGATTGGCTCGAAAAGACATGCCAAGAATTCAATCACATTGATCCTGTCCAGTCGTTTTTCCACTAAATTCTAAAGCTCCATTTCCTGTAAAGTACTTTAGTAACTTTCCAAAAGTATACCTAGAGCGCTAATGGACTTCTGGATTCTTCTGGAAAGGCTTCATTACTCACAAAACTTGTCATCCAGTCAACACTTAGAGACTTCTTTGGCACATTAGTTGGCAGTACTACAAGAATGTAGGAAGGAAGAGAATATCTCCTTCAAGAAGGGAGACTATGTGGGACCACAGATGCTCCTAGGGAACACTAACTAGGGTAGGAGTGTTAGATGATTCAGGTGGCATCCTAACTAACAAGGTGAGTATTTTGAGGATGACAAAATGATCGGTTACTGCGGTGTACAAACCATAAACAAAAATCATGATTTTGGCTGTGTTGAGCTGACATGTTCTGTACTCTGCCTAAAAGGTAATGATGTGATCTTAGAGAAGTCATTTACCTGCTCTGGTGCCCAGTTGCTTTACATATAAAATGTTGAGTTATGTTTCATAGTATCTTCAGGACCCTCCCAATTCTGAAAAACTCATTCAATGTCTGGGCAACTAGATAGGACTAGAAAAAGCAATGTTAGCTTTGTGCTCTATATCAGATGGCCCAACTTCCTTCACCTCTGCTGTCTCCTACAAAATGTGAATTATAGTATTATGTGCCACATCATATTTCAAGATTATAGGGAAGAACTGATGTAAAAATGAACAAATTGGTGAAAAGATGGTTTTCTATTATAAACATGATGTCTGAGTATAGGACATGATTATCGTCTGTGCTCCCCTCGTCAGAATTTTCTCCCTAAAATATACTTATCAGTGTAGAAAGTATGTGTTTGTAAAATAAAAATTCCACTCAACACAGAGACCATTATTTATGAATATTTGTTAATATTTACAGTATAGTTTCTCGTCAGGGCTTGGCATATGGTATATGTCTTCATTAAGTATATATATTTTTTTTACCTAATAAAATACCGTTTTCTCTTCTAGCTCTGCAATGCTTTCCCTGTTCTCCTTCATTATTTCCCAGGGAGGCATGGGAAAATCTTGGAAAATCATCTTTATTTAAAAACTTATATTATAGAGCAAGCGAGGGAACATCAAGCATCCTTGGACATTAACAATCCTCGAGACTTTCTCGATTGTTTCCTCATCCAAATGGAGCAGGTAAAACGTTAACAAGAGCTCAATTACTTGATTGCTTGTGGATATTGTGGCTTATTGACAGAAGTGCCAGTGGTTTCCATTATTCCTCTGTTTAGCACTCACTCCTTCCAAGTCTGAGTACTCAGCACCACCATAGCTGAGAGGTTATCAAACTGGATTACAGAGATTGCTTCGCCCAGGGTATTGCCTGAAACTCCACCTCCTACAACACATGGTTTCACTGAACTCACAGCCAGTTGTGTCCTTAGGGAATCTTGTGCTCTTTGCTGAGCAGAGTCTACACTTACCTGGGTGGCAGCGTGGTTTTTTGAGGGAACTATAAGCACAGCATTTGTGGATTGCTTGCTGAATCTTAAGAGGTGGCCCCACTGGGGCTAATTGACCTGCAGCTGAACCCTTCTCAGGACTGTGCCACTGGACACTTACTACACTGTCATGCTAATAAGACCGGGAAACTTAGGAGCTTTGCTTAGTACATGGAAACAGACACAGAAATGCAGCCAAAATGGGAAGATAAAGAGGGTGAAACCATATGAGGTTACAGAACAGAGTTCCAAATACTGGAATTCAGTGAGAGAACTTTAACAAAGAGATAAAAAACAGGAAAATGGAAGTGGAAATTATAAAAGGGAACCAGTCAGAAATGAAGAACACATGATCTGAGATGAAGAGTATATTAGGTGGAGCAAACACAGTGGATAAATCAGAGGACCAAGCCACTGATATAGAAGATGGAGGAGCCAATGACACACCATCAGAATGGGAAGCAAAAAGAAGCCAAGACTATAATAATAATTTAAGGTGCTTATAGGACACAATTAAATGTAAAAATATTTGTGTCATAGTGTTACTTGAAGGAAAATAAGAAGTTGAAGAGCTATTTGAAGAAATAATGAGGGGAAAATTTTTAACCCGATGAAGAAAATAAACATACAATCCCAGGAAGCTCAGAGAGTCCCAAAAAATGTGAACCCAAAGAGGGCCACACCAAGACACATCGGAATTAAAATGCCAAAGGTTAAATGCCAGGAGAGAATCTTAAAAGCAGTAAGAGAAAAGCAGTTAGTTACCTACAGGGGAACACCCATGAGATTGGCAGCTGATTTCTCAAAAGAAACAATTCAGGACAGAAGGGCTTGGCACAAAAGGTCAATGTGATGAAAACCCAGGATCTACAACCAAGAAAACTTTATCCAGCAAAGCTATCATTTACAGTTGAAGGACAGATAAAGAGCTTCCCAGACAAAAATGAGCTAAAGGAATTTATCAACACCAAGCTTGTCCAACACAGGAAATGTTGGAGGGAATTCATTAAGAAGAAAAAAATGTGGGCATGTAATCAGATACATTTGGAGTGAGAGATGTCCCCAGATCTCGCCCCTTGAAACAACAATAACTGAACATCTAACCTTCAACAATAAACACTCAAACTGCATACCAGCACGTGTGAGCATGGGACTTCCGAATAAGAGCTACTACAGATCAGAACTCCGGAAGATGACCAGAATGCTGGGAGTAACTAAGAAACTTCCTCTTGCAGCTCGAGTTCTCTGCAGGTGGAGGAGAAGGGGAGAAGGTGTGGCTGGTACCCTGAACAGCCCTCCCTGGGAGAGCCGTGAGCTCCACGAGGCCAGAGGCAGTGTCCAGGCATTAGGGCAAAAGCAGAGAAGTGGGAATATTTGAAGTGGGGACAGAAGAGAAACAATGCAGCTGCGGTTGCAAAATCCATGGCTGAGCTGCAGACCCCATCCCCTGACCTAGAGGGCCCCTCCTCCCATACCTTCCAAGACTGGACACCACGGAGCCCGAGTGGAATCTGAACAAACGATACTGAATCTGTCACTAACACTGATAGGGATTGAGAGTGAGAGTAGCAAGCATGATTGGATATCTATAAGAAAAAAAAAGACATTATTCAGAGTTTATATGAAGCAGGGATCCAAGAGGGTTAGATGCCACCTAATGGAAACCAAAAGAAAAATGCCTTCTTTGCAATGGGCTAAAGAGACATTTATATAATAAATCTTTCTGGGAAAAAAAGCAGAATACACTTCCATTAATGCCCAGGCGAAGAAATAATCCATTAAACACCATAAATAGTCAAGATAACAAAGCATCTCAGAAAGAAAGAGAAAAATCTCCAGAAAATAAGCTTACAGACATAGAAATATGAGACTTGTATGACAGAGAATTCAGGAAGGAACTTCTGAAAATTCAGTGAGTTCCAAAACAAGGCATATCAACAATTTCAGGAATTGAAAAAACAACTAGATAAGCAGATCAAGAAGATTGAAACCCTCCAAAAGAACAAACTAGATCATCTGGAGATAAAGAACACACTGCAAGAGATGAAAAATGAAATAGCAAGCTTGGAAAATAGAGTCAAATGGAGTAAAGAATCAGTGCTATCGAATACAGCGATCTAGAAATAAATCAGAAGGAAGAACAGAGAAACCAAAGAATGAAAAATAATGAAAGAGAAATACAAGAACTAGCTGAGACCATCAGGAGAGGAAATGTAAAAATAATGCGCATTTTCGAAGGGGAGGCAAAGGAGCAGGGATTAGAAACCATTTTCAGACAAATAGTTGATGAGAATTTCCCAAATCTAAGGAATGAACTGGAGCTTGGAATTCAAGAAGTCAACAGAACACCCAATTATCTCAACTCAAAAAAGGCCTTCTCCAAGACATATTGTACTAAAATTATCAAAAATCAATGACAAAGAAAGAATTTTCAGGGTCGCCAGGGAAAAGAAGACGGTAACCTACAGAGGAAAACCCATTAGATTATCGTCGAACTTCTAAGCACAAACCTTACAAGCCAGAAAGGAGTGGTATCAAATATTCAAACTATTAAACAAAAGGAACTATCAGCCTAGAATAATGTATCCAGCTAAGCTCTCATTTAGATATGAAGGAGAAATAAAGACCTGTCCAGACATACAAAAATTGAGGGAGTTCTCCACTAAGAGGCCTGCACTACAGGAAATACGGAAAGAGATTAGCTCACGTAAAACAAAATGTCAACAAAATACATAACTAGGAGCAAGGCAGCTAGTAGGCAGACAGAAGCACAGGAGTGCAACTCTTACTAAGAACATGGCATTATAAGCTTAAACAATATGAAGAGAATTGCTATAGCAAGATAGTAATGAACGTTCAGCATACATAGGGATAAAGTGAGACAACAATGACAAAAAGGGGAGGATTCAAAGATCCAAATTCGCAAAGGGTACTGGAGATGAGGCATGTGCAGAAGAAAATGGATGACTGTATATATATAACTATCCTTTACATATTCGTAATGGTAACCATATGCCAAAGATTCAGACCTGAAGTATATTACCATAAAACAAAAAGAGCCAGAGGGAGAGACCACAAAACCCAATTGAGCATAAAGAAAACAGAAACACAAGGACAAGGAAGCAATGGAAACACCGAGCTACCAGAAAGCAGAAGATAAAATGGCTATAAGAAGACTTCATATTTCAATAATTACCCTAAATGTAAATGGAGTGAACTCACCAATAAAAAGGCACAGAGTTGCAGATTGGATCAAAAAACAAAACCCAACCATATGCTGCCTCCAGGAGACAGCTCAGTTCCAAAGGCAAATATAGGGTCAAAGCGAAAGGGTGGAAAAGGATATTTCAAGCAAATGGCATTGAGAGAAAAGTGGGAGTAGCGGTACTAATATCAGACGAAATACACTTCAAAATATAAAAGGTAAAGAAAGATACCGAGGGACCTTCATAATGATAAGGGGAATCATGCACCAAGAAGACATAACAGTTATTCATATCTATGTTCTCCATCAGGGAGCCCCAAAATATATAAAGCAATTAATTATTAACTGACAGAAGTGAAGAGAGAAACAGACCAAAACACTATCGTAGTAGGGGACCTAAATACCCCACTGTCGGATATGGACAGATCATCCAAACAGAAGATCAATAAGGAAATAACATCCTTAAATGACACATTAGACCAACTGGGCATAACTGACATTTACAGAGCCTTTCCTCCCCAAACAGCTGCTTATACATTCTTCTCTGGTGCACATGGAACATTCTCAAGAATCGACCACATACTGGGACACAGAGATAGCCTCAACAAATAGAAGAGGGTTGAAATCATACCAACCATATTCTCTGATCATAATGCTTTGAAGCTGGAGATCAACTGTAAAAAGAAATCAGAAAGAATCACAAATACATGGAGATTAAGAAGAAAAAATGTATCAAAAACATGAATAAAGAATGGTAACAACTACAATCCTGTCAACAAGTACCTCGATGGAAAGGAATTAACTGCTCCCCAAAAAAGACAGATTGGGTGGAATGGATAAGGAAAAAAGCCCCCTACGTATGCTGCCTACGAGAGACTCACTTGGGATTGATGGACACACCGAGACTAATAGAAAGGGGATGGAAAGTTATTGCCTTGATAGACCTAGAGGGTATGGTGCTCAATGAAATAAGTCAGATAGAGAAAGACAAATATCGCATGACTTCACATACATGTGGAATCTAAAGAACAAAATAAACAGCAATGGAAATAAACTCATAGATACTGAGATTATTTTGAGGGCTACTAGATGGGAAGGGAGGTTGGAGGGACAATGAAAAAGGACAAAGGGATTAAGAGGTTCAAATGAATAGTCCCAAAATAGACATGGAGATATAAATTGTAGCAAAAGGAAAATAGTTAATAATGTTGTAATAAATATGTAAGGAGGAAAAGGGGAACTAGATTTAGTGGGGTGATCACTTTGTGAGTTATATAGATCTCTGATCACTAGGCCGTACAACTGAAACTGGTATATTTTTGTATGCCAACTATAATTGAGGAAAAACCTCATTAAATTGTACAATGTAAATACAAGCAACTAATTGTCCATTATATTTCAATAAGGCCGGAGGGTGGGGGAGAACCCTTAACTGAGTGTAAAATAAAATCAATTGGCGAAGGTATGGAGTTGGAAGTTGGTGTCTGTAAGCACGACTCCTGCACCATTTGTTGAAAAGACTACTTTTTCCCACGTGAATTACCTTGACACCCTCGTCGAAAATCACTTGACTGCAAGTGTGAGGGCGTATTTCTTTGATCTCAATTCTTTGTCAGTAACGTATATGTCGGTCCTTATGCCGGTAGCACACCATCTGGCCGTCTTAATTACCAGCATTTTGTAAGTTTTGAAGTCAAGCGGCGTGAGTCCTCCAAGACTGTTTTTGATTTTCAAGATTGTATTGGCTATTTTAGGAACCTTGAATTTCCATATGATTTTAAGGATAAACTGGTCAGTTTCTGCAAAGCAGACAGTGAGGATTGCATTAGATGTCTGGATCAATTCATGGAGTAATGCCAATTTAAAAATTGAGATGAAATTAATATACCATACATTTATCACTTTAAAGTATATAATTTAGTGGAATTTAGTGCATTCACACTACTGTGCAACCACTCGCTCTCTCTAACTTCAAAACTTTTCTGTCACTGTGCTAACACATACCACATCCATTAAATGCTCACCGCTCATTCTTCCTACCCCGTCGTGTGGTAACGTGTAAAAAGCTCTATGTCTCTATGTATTTGCCTATTATGGAAGTATCAGATAAAGGAGCCATAGCATTATGACTTTCTGTTTCTGGCTTCTTTCACATAGCATGATATTTTGGAGGCTCATCTAAGTTGTACTATATATCAATGTTTTGTTATGACTTATGGCTGAATAATATTCCGCTTTATGTATGTTCCATGATTTGATTATCCATTATTCGTTGAGACATTTGTGTCGTGTCTACCTTTGGCAGTTATAAATAGTGCTGCTATAAACATTGTGTACAAGTTTCTTTATGGACATGTTTCTTTTTTGATGGGTATATTCCTACGAGGGAACTTGATGAGACATATGGTAATTTTATGTCTACTATTTGAGGAACAGCCAGACTTTTCCAGAGTGACTGCAACATTTACATTCCCACCAGAAATGCACAAAGGTTCCTCTTTGCCCACATGGTTGAAAAATAATTGACATGTAAAAATTGTGTATGTTTAAAGTGTACGTACTGTTGAATTGTACACCAAAATCTTACTGGATTTTGTTAACCAATGTCACCATGATAGATAGATAGATAGATAGATAGATAGATAGATAGATAGATAGATAGATAGATAGATAGATAGATAAAGTATACAGCATGTTTTTTTTCTACATGTATACTGGAGGTGATGCTCAGCAGTTGGGCAAGGCTGCTACTTCCTTCCCTGCCAGTGAGAGCTACAGAGTGCCCTCTGTCTGAGGCTTCCGAAGATTCCCAGATAGCCAGGGCTTTGAACTTTTCTCCCTGCCTGGGTGGGCCATGCGCTGTGATCAGCAGCTGCCTGGTGTGTAGTCCATTCTTATCCACAGAGAATATGTTCCAAGGCCCCCAGTGGATGTCTGAAACTACAGATAGTACTGAACCTTATATATACCATTTTTCCTATACCTTCATACTTATGATAAATTGTAATTTATAAATTAGGCACATTAAGAGATTAAGAACAATTATTAATAGGAAAATAGGACAATTATAACATCTTTCACGATAAGGCCCAAATTTACCTATTCCCACTAATTAAGATTGTATATGTCTACAAATAAAAGAAAACCTATTAAAAATGGCTTTAACAAATAGTGGGTTTATTTAGCTCATGTAAAAGGAGCCTTGTGATGTGTCAGTTTAGGGAGAGTACAGAGGCCCTGAAGATTCAGAGAGTCAAATACTTTCCTTTTTTGTTTCATGCATATTTAGTATATGGGCCTCATACTTCATGATTAAATCTCTTGACCCAGAATGGTGTCCACTCTTCCTTCTCCTTCACATCTTTCTTTTAAGTAAAGAGGAAGAAAGAGAGGAAGTGGCTCCAATAGGTTTCTGCTTATATCTCACTGGCAAAAACACTACTGCATGGCTACCTCATGCAAAGAGGCGGATGAATGTAATTTCAAGCAGGTGAGGGATAAGGCAATAGGAAATGATGTTTCAGTCAACTAACTTATAGTTTCTTACCATAGTACATAGTACTTTTTTCTAAAATTGTACCTTACAGGTTGGGTGTTGACTTACCCTTATAATAATGAGTTATTTTGTACTAACTGTAATTCTGGCAAATTAATTTGTCAAATAATTTCATCAAATTTTTCCTAGGAAAAGGACAATCCACATTTGGAGTTTACTTTCGAAAACTTGGCAGTCACCGTATATGATATCTTTATAGCTGGGTCAGAGACCACAAGCAGCACCCTGAGACATGCTGTCCTCCTGCTGTTGAAGCACCCAGAGGTCACAGGTATGCTTAACAGGGCGGGCGGGCTGAATTTCAGAAAAGATGCTGAGGAGACACTGCTAGTGAATTCCATCTTGTTTCTCTTAGTGAAGCTTCATTATCGAAATTTTTGTTTGACCTGCTTAATTTTCCAAATGTAAAGAAGGGTTAATAATGGGACATCTTTAGGTAATACAGGCTGATACCTGAGAGGAGTGAAGAGACTGTGGGAAGTAGCAAAAGAAAAAAGGGAGAACAGTGTCTCTGTTTTGCGGGAGGATATCTGTGTCAGGCACAGCTGGCATGTACTGGCCTGGGACTGGATATTGCTTTTATTACAAAATGCGACTCACTTTGAACAGCAGTTGCATTTTCCAGACATATCTCCTCATTCTGAACATGCAGGGTTCTAACGGAAACTCCCCTATTGAAGCATAAGTGGAAACCCTAGAGTTAGCGAGGCTGCTTGTGATAATTTCCAAGTCTACGAAATGTTACAAAAACTAAATTCACAACCAAATTCTAGATATTCGGGCTTAAGGTGTTGCATAAAGGAATTTTGTTGTTTCAGGTGTCTGTTTACCCAAAGTTGTTGTTTGTCACAATGAGAATTTCCGGGAAAGGCGTCAATAATTTTATCTTTTATAAAGTGCTTAATGTCAGAAATTTCCCTTTAGAGAGTTACAGTTGTTCATCGGAGCTTGGAATTATACATCATGTATGTCAGCATCCCACTAATGTCTTACACATAAGAATTCCCCTTTTAAAGCCGGATAGGAGGAGGTCAGGGCACAGCGGACAAATCTTCAAAAATTTCTGAAACAAACAGAGATGATTGGGGGGAGGGATGAACTCAGCAGAGAGGAAGAAATTGTAAACTCAGTGTCAGAAGAGGAAGTTACATGTTGAGGAAAAGTTCTTTGTGCTCATACATCCCTAGAAGTTTTTGAGTTTAGAAATATCAAATACAAAGAAGGTAAACAGAGAAACAGGCTGAAAAACGGGAGCTCTCCCTGCTCAGATCCCTTTGACAACTCCTTTTTATCAGCTAACTTTTTTCCCCCACAGGAAGAGGGAGGTTTACTCTCTAGAGAATTTGAACCTAAGAGGCCCCATCCTCAGGGACACTAGGCAGTGACAGGGAACGAGCGAGCTGTAGGGCTGAAACGAAAGGCAAAGTAGGCATCTATTTTTCGAATTCAGAATCTCTTAGCTCCTTTCTCTGTCCGGCTTCCTGAAACTCAGCAGCCAGATACAGGAAACTCCAGAGAGTTAACAGCTCTGGAGGAAAGACTCTGCCTTTTGCCAGGTAGATAGGAAATTCTCTTGACGTTTATATGAGATGAATGAAATAAAAACATCCACCCTCAGACACAAGGTCATGGGATTTCAGAACACCAGGATTAAAAAGAAAATCGCAAAGACTTTAGGAGAGCTATGTCATGCCATGTACAAGGGTTAGAATTCAGAACGCCATCAGACTTCTCAAGAGCGGCATTCCCATTGTGTGTCAATGAAAAGAGTGTTTGTTGACAAAAATTGTACCCCCTCTTTTCCCTTTCTCATCCAAATGTCTGAAGTCATGTCAGAACAAGTCATGGGCTCGAGGAATCTGGGAGCTTTCTGGAGAATGAAAGTGTAGGGGTGGTTGCTAGATACCAGGACTAGGAAATATCCACTACCAGGTGACTGACTAGATGCCTACTTCGCCTTTCGTTTCAGCCCCAGGTGGATAAGGCAGGTGTGAGGGGAGGCGCCGGGAATGAAGGAGTAGTGATTGGTTACCAGAGGTCTCCTAACTATAGGGAAGTTATTCTTAGGAGGTTCAAATGTCTACTTCAGTATTTGGAAACATTTCTAAATGAAACTGTAGCGAATTATGAATTGAATGAAAGAGACATGGTTCAGCCCAAGAAAAAACAAAAATGAAACGTGATCATCATTGTCCTACCAGGGAGCATTGTTTACGCAGTCAGAATGACGTTAACATGAATATTCTAAGAGCCAGAAGTCGGGACCCAACTATATTGGGGAAAAGGGCATTATGGGAATTGTTTGTCTGAGTATATTCTGTGTAAGGAAGATATGGGGAAATAAATTCTCACCTACCATACCAGTAAATCAGATATTGTCTACAATTAGGTAACTAAGAATTAGAAACAGAGTCATTGTTTAGCAATAGATCATAAAATGCCAAAGAATCTACTAGAAGTTTCAAAGTAGTAACATTGGAAAGTTGGAAGATAAAGAGAGTACCATTGCAAATTGCATACACACAGTACACAAGTACACAATACACATATATTATAATTTAATTTTTCAACAAACATATTATGTCGATATAAAATTAACATTTAACTCTTTTGTGAAGGCCTGTAATTTCTTGACAACGAAGTTCTGTTTATTTTTTGAAACATTCCATCAGTTCTCTTTGTATTATCATGTATGCTGATATTCAGGTGCGTGTTGATGTATCTTAAGCATAACTTGTAGCAGTTATCTTTACCTATTGTGGCGATTATCTCCCTGTGTCTAGGTGTATTTCTGGGCATATACTTGATGTTTATAACGATGTTGGGATACGTTCATAGTGCTCCATGCATCCCTGAATTGGTATGTAAATGTGGAGTGTGTTTTTCCATTTTTCCGTCACTGTTACTTGTGCCTTCTCAGCTAAAGTCCAGGAAGAGATTGACCGCGTGATTGGCAGACACCGGAGCCCCTGCATGCAGGACAGGAGCCACATGCCCTACACGGATGCTGTGGTTCACGAGATCCAGCGATACATCGACCTCCTCCCCATCAATCTGCCTCACGCAGTGACCTGCGATGTGAACTTCAGAAACTACCTCATCCCCAAGGTAACATTTGCTTCTCTATACTGACCTCAGTGGTCTGGAAGTTCCCATTTTCATGGCATTGGTCCAATTCCTTCTGAAGAAAATATGAGACAAGGACAAAAATCATATGCGTGGCAGTTTGATGGACTGTGTTGTTTTCAATTTAGACTATAAAGATTTATAATCTTTCCATTAAAGAATATGGTAAAGGCTCCCAGGCTTTTTTATAATTTTCTCAGTAATGTTCTTGCCCCAGGGCTTTTGCTTGTGAATCTTTTGTTTATTTTTTACTAGGTACATATTATTTTAGTTTTGAATTTTTTAAAATCCCTTTTCCATGTTTTTACTGTGGTACATGCAAATATAATTGATTTTACCATTTTAGTGACTCCTATGTAGCAAACTTTTCAAATTTAAAATTATGCTAATAAGTAAAGGACCTAAATACCCCCACTATCAGATATAGACAGATCATCCAAACAGAAAATCAATAAGAAAATAAAATCCTTAACTGACACATTAGACCACCTGGGCATAATCGACATTTACAGAGCCTTCCATCCCAAAGCAGCTGCTTATACATTCTACTCTACTGCACATGGAACATTCTCAAGAATCGACCACATCCTGGGACACAGAGATAGCCTCAACAAATAGAAGAGGGTTGAAATCATACCAACCATATTCTCTGATCATAATGCTTTGAAACTAGAGATCAACTGCAGAAAGAAAGCAGGAAGATCCACAAATACATGGAGATTAAACAACATGCAATAACTGGGTCAGAGAAGAAATAAAAAGAGAGATCAAGAGATACATGGAAAACAAATGATAATGATAGTACAACATATCAAAACTTGTGGGACATGCCAAAAGCGGTCATAAGAGGAAAGTTCATATCATTACAGGCCTACCTTCAAAAACAAGAAGCAGCCCAAATAAACAACCTAACGCTTCATCTTCAAAACTAGAAAAAGAAGAACAAATGAAGCCTAAAGTCAACAGGAAGAAAGAAATCATCTAAATTAGAGCAGAAATAAATGAAATTGAAAACAAAAAAACGATAGAAAATATAAATGCAACCAAGAGTTGGTTCTTTGAGAAGGTTAATAAAATTGAAAATCTCTGGTAGACTCACTAAAGAAAAAAGTGAAAGGACACAAATAAACAAAATCAGGGATGAAAGAGGGGATATTACGACTGACATCGCAGAAATACAAAGGCTCATACAAGAATACTATGAAACAGTATATAACACCATTTTAATAACCTAGAAGAAGTGAACCAGTTCTTAGAAAATTATAACCTTCTGAGACGAAAACAAGAAGAAATGGAAAATCTGAACAGACTGATCAGCAGTATGGAAATTAAACAATCATCAAAAAGCTACCAAAAGGTAGAGTCCAGGACCAGATGGCTTCCCCGGTGACTTCTACCAAACATTCAAAGAAGATTTAATACCTATTCTCCTCAAAATCTTCCAAAAAATCGAAGAGGAGACGATACTTCCCAAGACATGTATTGAGGCCAGTATCACTCTGATACAAAAACCTGGTAAAGATAACACACACACACACACACACACACACACACGTACACACACACACACACACACACACACAAAACTACAGACCAATATCTCTCTCGAACACAAATGCAGAAATCCTAAATAAGATATTAGCAAACCGAATACAGCAACATATTCAAAAGATTATATACCACAGTCAAGTGGGCTTCATCCCAGAGGCACAGGGGTGGTTCAACATATGCTAATCAATTAATGTGATACACCACATAAAGAAATTAAAAAATAGGAATCATATGATCATATCCTATGATTCATATCATATCAATAGATGCAGAAAAAGCCTTCAACAAGATATGGCATGCATTTATGATCAAAACACTCAACAAAATCAGTATAGAAAAAAAGTACCTTAACATAATAAAGGCCATCTATGGCAACCCTTAGCCAACCTTTTACTTAATGGTGAAAATCTAAAAACCTTCCCTCTAAGATCAGGAATAAGGCAAGGCTGTTCACTATCACCACTGTTATTCAATATAACATTGGAAGACCTAGTGAGTGTAGTCAGACAAAAGAAAGACAAAAGGCAGTCAAATGGGAAACAAAGAAGTCAAATTGTCACTATTTTCGGATGACATGATTCTCGTTATAGAAAACCCTAAAGACTCCACGAGAACACTACTAGAGACAAAAGGAAATACAGTAAAGTATCTGGATACAAAATCAACGTTCAAAAATCCATAGCTTTTCTATAATAATGAAGGGTCAGAAAAAGAAGAGGAAAAAACCATTTCTTTTGTATTTGCAACGAAAAGAATAAAATACCTAGGAATAAATCTAATGAAACAAGTGAAGGACCTATATAATGAAAACTATAAGACGCTATTAAAAGAAATGCAAGAAGATACAAAGAAATGAAAAGATATTCCATATTCTTGGATGGGAAGAATCAATATAGTTAAAATGACCATATTACCTAAAGCGTTATACAGATTTAATGCAATCCCCATCAAAATCCCATCGACATTTTCTAAAGAAATAGAAGAAAAAATCATCAGATTTATATGGAAGCACAGAAGACCCTGATGCCAAAGCCATCCTGAGAATAAAAGAACGAGGCTGGTGACATCACCCTGCCCGACTTCAAATTGTACCGCAAAGTGACAGTAATCAAAACGGCATGGTATTGGCAGCAAAACAGAGACACGAACCAGTGGAACAAAATCGGGAGTCCAGAAGTAAACCCATATTTATGTGAGCAAATAATTTTAAACAAAAAGCCAAAACATACAGTGGAGAAAGGAAAGCCTCTTCAATAAATGGTGCTGGGAAAACTGGAAAGCGAACAGCAAAAGAATGAAACGAGACTGTTGTCTATCACCACACACCAAAATTAACTCAAAATGGAGTAAGGACCTAAATATAAGACCTGAAACAATAAAATGCATAGAAGAAAACATAGGAACTAAACTCAAGCACCTTGGACTTAAAGAGGATTTTTGTGAAATTGACCTCAAAAGCAAGGGAATAAATGAATAGGACAACATCAAACTAAAAAGCTTCTGCTCTGCAAAAGAAATCGTCAACAAGGTAAAGGGACGACCATCCAAATGGGAATATATGTGCAAGCAACACCTCCGATAAAGGCCTAATATCCAAAAATACAAAGAACTCATACGACTCGATAACAACCAAAAAACAAATAATCCAATCACAACTTCGCAGAGGACATGAACAGACATTTCTCCCTAGAGGACATACAAATGGCCAAGAAATATATGAAAAGAGCTCAACATTGCTAGCTATTAGGGAAATGCACATCAAAACCACAATGAAATACCATCTCCCACCTGTTAGAATAGCTATAATCAACAGGACCAGTAATAACAACTGTTGGAGAGGATGCGGAGAAAAAGGAGCCCTCCTACACTGCTGGCGGGACTGCAAATTCGCATGGCCACTGTGGAAAACAGTATGGAGGTTCGTCAAAACACTAAGAATGGATCTACCGTATGATTCCTCTACTGGGTATTTACCCCAAAGTCTTGAAAGCCACATCCAAAAATATATTTGCACACCGATGTTCATAGCAGCCTTATTCACAGCGGCCAGGACATGGAAGCAACCGATGTGTTCTATGATAGACGATTGGCTAAAGAAGCCATGGTACATACATACAATGGACTATTACTAAGTCATAAATACTGCCATTTGCGACAACATGGATGGACCTCGAGACAATCATGCCAAGTGAAATAAGACAGACAGAAAAAGTTGAAAATCACATATAACTTATATGTGGGATATAAACCTAAAAGCAAGGAAACAGCAGGACAAACAAACAGAGACTCATGGACATGGACTATAGCCTACTGGTTACCAGAGGACTATAGACTAGTGGTTACTAGTGGGACGGGGGAGGAGGGGGAAGGAAGACGCGGTAAAGGGGGTTAAATATAGCATTTAGAGGGAGGGCGGAGTGGATAAAGGGGATTAAATATATGGTAGCCGAAAGAAACTGGACTTTGGGTGGTAAACACACAATAGAATATACAGATGTCAAATGGTAACGTACACCTGAAAATTATATAATTGTATTAACCATCGTTATCCCAATCAACTTAATTCAAAGAATAATAAAAATATAAAATTATGCTAATAATTTGTCTCTTTCATCTTCAATTCCTACATACAGCATCCTGCTACCTGGGTCAATATCTTTTTTTCATCCTTGTTTCATTTCTGATTTGCGGGAGAGCGGAGCGTTAACATCTGCCTACTGAGAATGATGTTTTATGTACATTTGTTAAATTTGATCGGATTAAGAAATTTACTCTCTTCTCTTATTTTTCATGAGTTTCTCACGAATGTGTATGTCATATTTTCATACCGATTTTCTGCATCTATTGGTATGGTTGTATAGCTAGGCCCCACTTTTCGCTCTAAAGGTACATATTATGAGTGTACATACACAGCTGGATTTGATTTCCCACATTTAGTTCTGTATTTATCTTCGTAAGAGATTTTTGGTCTACAATTTTTCTGGCTCTAAATTTTCTTGTCAAATTTCTGATATCAAAGTCATGCTGTTCTCATGAAACAGCATGGTGAGCAATGTTCCATAGTGTGGGTTTATTACTGTTATCTTCCCCTCTTCTACCTGTGGCCCCGTAGCTGTGCCTTCAAAACGCCTAATAACTCTTTGTTAAATATTTTTTTGTTAAATAACTTTGGGTTATATTATTTTTAGATGGTGTTTATCTTTTCCCAGAAAGGGTTCATCGGTCTCCTATGAGGCAGTAGGAATGGGGCAACGTTTTCTTTGATTATAATTTGGACATAGACACAGACTGAAATTAACTTTAGGTGTCAGCTTCCTTTTCTGAAGTTCTCCAACTATGGAACCTTGAGACCAGTTTTTGTCTCAGCAGATTTCCAATGCTTTTGAACACAAAATTTCTGATTATAGTTAGATTTTGTATCTGGTATAGCGCAAGCTCCTGTATTCCTCTCGAAGACGCAACATATAACTATCTCATTTTAAAAACTAACGTAACAAAGTTTGTAGTTTTTTGAGGAAAGAAAGTAATGAGATTAGTAAGGCTTTAAGTACAAACGCCAGTCTTTGGAGAAGATAGAATTGATGACTTTACTAAGAGGGATGGGGACTGCCTCGATGATCACAAATTGGGTACAGGGCCTAGGACTTCAAGTCCACTGTATTTTCAACAAAGATTACAATGAGGAGAAAACTTTTCTATTTGAATATTTTGGCGTCCGAGTAATGATTTTTAAAACTCGTTTCTCCTATTTCCAAATAAATGGGAAATGAGGGACTGGGAATCAGAACGGAATTGCTCATTTAACCACTCCATCGGACGTGGGAATGATCATTTCCTTCTGCATGGGACTCCCCAGTGTAGAAATATGCCATAGTGGATGGCAGATTCTACCTTCTCTCCAATGAAATAAGTGACTTCTCCTACCAAAGGCTGGAGCCACTGAGCTAGGTGGACATCATGTCCTAAGACAGGAGTTGGTAACTTTGCTGCAAAGTGCAAATGTGTAGCTGTTTTAGACTTTGTGGGCCTTGCAATGTCTGATGCAGTATTCAAAACTGCTATCGTAGCATGGAAGTAGTCGTAGAGCATATGTAAACGAATGGGAATGGCTACATCCCACTTGCTTTGAAACTGTTTTTGTATTTCCCAAATTTTATTCTTCCTTCATTGTGTCAGGTTGAAATGCTTAGTTCATGGACTGTACAAAAACAGGTGGTATGCTATATTTACACATAGGTGATTATTTGTCTAACGGAACGCTTTGCAATGATGCGAGATTGATCAGTGCTTTTGGGGGTGAGGGTGGAAGAGGGAGGGTGAATCCTGTGTAAATAGTATTTGCCAGAACAAATTACAGTTTTAGCGTTTGTGTTAAAACAGGGATCCACTCAGGTAAATTTTTACATGTGGTGTAGAGTAATGGTCATGCTTCCTTTACTTCTTTCTGTCCAAACGTGGTGCTAAGCAAGATGGATTGAGAAGGTCGGGCACCCAGGGACCTGTGGACTCGGAACTTCAAACCCTATTGGCATCCACTTTATCAACCTCATTGCTGCCGGTCTTAAACCTGTCCTTGTTTATTGTTACCTCTTGCTCAAAGTGCCAGTTCCCTTCTTTGGACCTGGGTCTCACATGAACAGATCATAAGATCGGACTAAGTGACTTCCAACATTGCTTCCAGCCCCATGACTTTTTCATCGCTCACTTTATCTTCATCTGTTCTGTCCAGGGCACAACTATATTAACATCTCTGACATCTGTGCTGCATGATGACAAAGAATTTCCCAACCCGGAGGTGTTTGACCCCGGGCACTTTCTGGACGAGTGTGGCAATTTTAAGAAGAGTGACTACTTCATGGCTTTCTCAGCAGGTAATAGAATTTTATTCCCTTCAGCACTTCAGAAGACAGAATACCTTTTGGGGATCAGCTGGATCTTTCGTAATCCTCACTCGGGGACTAGTAGAATCACTCGTCCATGATCGGGGCCACGATACCCGATACCAATGCCCGTGCACATTCCCGCCTCGTGATACATCCTCATCATGAGGCCAGATCATTGGAGCTTTGGAGAGTTAACTCGGGTCTTCCAAACTAAGAACTGAAATTTGCGCTGGGTCCTCAACAAATAAGAGAAGGGCATCCTAGCCAAAAAGGAACAGTGTTATAGAAAAGTCGAAAGTTCGCGGTGTATTGGAAATTGATAAAGAGTAGGTATACTGAGAGCGAGAACAAAGGCAATGAAGAATGTGAAGAAATTCATGAAACATCAGACCAGGGACAGAACGTACAACTAATGTCTGTACGATTCTACAAAAAGCTTGCTGGAAACCTGAAAGAGCAGTTATAATGTGACAATACTTAATAGAGTGCTTGGCATAGTGCTGATACTCAATAGTAGTTGTTAAAGGAGAATACTCATTAGGATAAGATGTTAGGTGGCTAGCATGTGCATCCAACCTTTGTCCATCTGTGTATGAGCCGTTCTACCTTCTGTCCATTATTCAACCATTAATCAAATATTTACTGCATATTCTCTTTCCGGCATCCAGAAACTCAGTGTCTCTGTGTTTGCTACTTGCAGGGAAACGGATGTGTGTAGGAGAGGCCCTGGCCCGCATGGAGCTCTTTTTATTCCTGACCGCCATTTTGCAGAAATTCACCCTGAAATCTGTGGTCGACCCAAAAGACATTGACACCACGGCAATTGTCAATGGGCTTATTTCTGTGCCACCTCCTTACCAGCTCTGTTTCATTCCTGTGTGAGAAAGGAGAAACCATGGGTCTTCTCTTGAGATGTTGTCTGCAACTCCCTCTCATCTGGGCATCGTTTACCTGCTTCCCTCTTCATCCTCTCTGTGGAGTTTCTTCTCTGACCTCTTCTTTCCTCATCACCCATTCTCTCCAGATCCAGAAACATTCATTCTCCATGAAGGGAGAATTTGCTGAGTTTCACTGCAGAATGTATCTGTTATTCCCTATACTCTGAAACAATTGTATGGGCCATCACATATGCTAAACTTATAGATTCTTGAGTGGTACTACGAAGCCAACGTGAAATAGAGCAAGATGTTTTGTGTATGCCAATGCAGAGCCATTTCTCTCCCGTATGTGCTAAAAAAGCATGATTTGCTGAATGGGATCTCAGACTTTCCTTCCTTTGTGCAGAGGGCAGGTAAGAAATTAAAGAAAATAGTCCAAAGGGGCCGTGCTCATCCTCATAAGGATACTCACAGAGAAAGACAAAGGAGATGAGGCAGGAAAGCCCTCTTGGCTCTGTGTCACTTAGAGTTACTCGAGGTTTGGATGTAAAGGGAGAAAAACTGTGTTCAGGAGCAGCTTCATCACATAGAGAAACATTAAGAACAGTGATAGTGAGGAATTAGATGCAAAATAAGCCACAGAAGATAAAAATGAAAATCAGAACTGAAATTTAAAAATGTTAAACAGGAGGTCAATAGAAAAAATCAATGGGAAAAGAAGCTGGTGTTCTTGAAAAGTTCCATAAAATTAATAAATTCACGGCCAGTCCGCCCCGAAAAAAGAGAGATCACAAAAGACTAAAAACCAAGGTAAATAAGGTCCTATTGCTTTGATGCTATAAACATTGAAATGATAATAAAGGGCTATTGTGAACATCTCTATGCCTATAGCTTTGATAACTTAGATGAAATCGGCGATTTCCTTAGGTACACAATCTGTTATCATGACACAGGAGGGAGCACCATCAGCAATATGTCATAATAGGAAGCCCTGAACTCTTGTTCCCCCAGTGGACACACTGACTGATGACAAGACGTGAATCGACTCCCTTTGTAAAAATCCAGAAAGTAGTTGGAAGACTCCTGTACCCTGAGCCAATGTAAATCTAGCCACCTGAAAGCTAGAAAGAAAAGAGGAGATACATTCTGGCCATACTATCAACACTAGCAAAGTGCCATCTTGTTGGGCAGGAACCCAAAAGCCCCCAGCTTCTCCCTGAGGAGCAGAGGAGTGAGACTACACATCTGTCATCTCAAACTTTCATACCATTTGCAGAGAGTTGCATGAGGAACAGAATTCTGTCTTACTCGTATGGAGCACTGATAGGAGTCGGCATACCATAGACATTTTGAGGGTGCTTGAACAAAAACAGCATTAGCAAGACTGTTAATGGCATTGACCCTTCAGGAATGAAGACCTGGGTCACCTCGTCCACCATGTAAATGACTACGAGGCATCACGATGTCCAAATTGGAATGGATAGTAGAAGAAGGAAGTTATACAGTTGAGCTAAAACCATGTGACCAGTCACAGACGGGATAACTGTAGTGGTTTTACCTATTTTTTCTTTAATTGTATATGAATTTATTTGCGTACGTTTTACGATATGAACTCTTTTTCCGTATTCGTCCCATTCCCATGTTCCCACGAGCAAGTATGAAATGTGTTCATAGTGGTTAAGCTCGTATGTCAGGATGTTAAAAGGTGAGTGTGACTCAGCTAGGAAAGGGCTAAACATTCTCCCAGGTAGATAAAGGGATTTATGGGACATCATTATTCTCTTTTGGGGAGAGGGTTAGGGTTTTCTCAGTTGTCCCAGGAATAGTCGAGTCATGTTGTGTGGAAGCAAGATTTAGCTATTGAAAGTTAAATTGGCTGAAGAGATGAGTCGGATGTGAACTTGACAAGGGTGGACAGTGCTGCTTTTCTATGATGTCAGCTGGCCGAAGCTGGAAATACATTTCTTTCATGGTTCCATGTTGGTACCCGTGCAAGACCTATAAGGTCGAGGTGAAGCAGCTGCCATCATCCCTGTAGGTAGTGCCTAGATGCAGTGAGAGGCAGATGCAGATGTGCCAGTGGGTTCTAGCTTGTCCTTGCTCTCCTCTGTTTTGCCACCAGCTCTTTTTTCCTCCTGGTCTATCCTACTCACCGAGAGCAACCCCCAGTCCACCATCAGATGCAGAGGCACCGGCCTTCCATGGACTGCAGGTCCTCTCTGTGTCCTGTTTTTACTGCTGGATGTGCAGTTCCCCTGACTGCCCTGCAAGCTCTGAGTTGCCCTCACGTGTTTTGGGAGGGTCGAACCCTGGCTGGTCAATGGCTTTTCTATGATCCTTACCATGCTCAGTCTGGACTTTACTTCCCCATCTTCTCCCATCGTTATATATGGTCTAGTTCTATAAATGATTAGACCATAAACTCTGCTGCGTGTGTGAATCCAAAGGTCCCATAGTCCAGTGCTCAGCGAGAACAGTTGGATCGCACAAGAACCTCCGCTGCCCACAATCAACCTTCCTGGTTTGACAGACACTTGCACCCCTGGAGGCTGCTAAGTGATAGGCCGGGTACACGTGGTCTTTTCCTTCTCTCCTGTCTCTGGGTGTTACCTTGTAGCCCTCGCTGTTTAGATCCCATGACTTATTCATGGTAATGGCCCTGGGAAGCTCCCCGGAGAAACCTGGAGAAACCTCAAACCTTGGTGGTTTTCAGGTAGCAGCAGGAGAGCAAAGTGGATTATTTGTTGCAAACTCTGAGCCTTCTCATCCCCAATTCCCAGAAATGTTCTGCAGCTGCCTGAGACCCAGTTTTGCTTATGCCAAATTGTCAGAAGACAATAATCAAGAGAGAAGAAAGAAAAACATTTCTTTGGGATCAAAGAATTCCAATTCGAGAAAGGCAGCTTCGGGTAGCAACCGAAACAGTGTCCTGCTGGGGTACAAAAGTCAGGGCTTTTTAAAAGGCAACCAGGAAGGTTTGCACAGGTCGTTCACAATGAAATTTAATTGGTGCTGGCAGCAGAAAGCCTGCATTGGTTAAGCATGAGGCATCGCTAAGTAAAAGTCCATCACTGTGACAAATTGCAGCTGTTCTTGCAGTGTTCTCAGAATCTTTATTGTTTGGCCCACTTTGAAAGATTATGCTCCGTTCGATGAAGACATGCAGAAGACCCACTTCCTTAATGGACTCCTCTCTCATTTTAAAGTCCCTTAACATAAGTGACTCCAATTTATTTCACATTTCACAATTTAAACCCCGTTCACATTTATTCTCATACACTACACGTTCCAGAGATGGAAAGACCTCTTTGCCCACACCAGAGCCAAAAATCTTTTAAGTACACGTCTGATAAATTGGTCCAAATGTAAACATCATGACGTCCAAAATTTTGTGATATGTATGTCCCCCATAGGGACATACTTAAAAGACAAAAGTCTCGGGTTGGAAAAAAAAAATGGCGCAGATGGTAGAGGCTCCGTTCATCCCTCTGGCGACCAAATCAAAGTTGTGATGGAAACAAGGAGCATCGGCAAGGAAACATTGCCGGGGGATCTAGATGAACAAGCCACACAACTAGGGAGAAATCCAAGAAAGCGCCCTGCAATGGCAGAACGTAGGATGCGGCGAGGGCGCTGGGCTGTCCATCCCGAACGGCTGAGTGAGATGGAGGCTGTTGTAGCGGCAGATGCCTCTTAAGCGGACCACATTGCAAGCAGATTTTCGTGGCGACGCGCCTACTCGCTCTGAACACCAGCGCTGATCTGGCTGCACGTAGAGGGCACCGGGGACTTACAGGGAGATATTGCTGGAGTGGGGGCTCAGCGAGGCTCACAATGTACAGAAGTGCCGGCAGGATCCGTTGCTCCCTGTTGAGCCTTCCCCACCACCAGTGCTCTGGACAGAGAGCCGCCATAGCCCTGACGTCATCAAACTGGATAACAGACGTCCCTCCGCCCAGAGGATTCCCTGAAACCCCGCCTCCCCCAACTCACAGACCGACTCAAGCCACATCCAGGTATATCCTCAGCGAGTCAGGTGCTCCTTGTTGAGCAGCGCCTAGACTCACACTGGAGGCAGCTGGCCTCGGTTTCTGGTGTGGCCTTTTGAGGCAACTATAAGCTCAGCATCTGTGGATTGCTTGCTGAATCTTAACAGGGGGCCCCAGAGGGGTAGAGGTTTGGGCTAAACTTGGCCTGCAGCTGAACCCCTCTCAGGACTGTGCCACTGGACACCTACTTCACAAATCCACACTAATAAGACTGCAAAACTTAGGAGCTTTGCTTAGTACATTAAAACAGACACAGAGGGCAGACAAAGCAGCAGAAACCACATGGGAGAAGAGAACAGAGATCTAGATATAATGGAGTCAAGTAATCTAACAGATGCAGAGTTCAAAACACTGGTTATAAAGATGCTCAAGGAACTTTTGAGAAGTGCAGATAAAATCAACAGATAAAAACATAAAAATGGAAATGGAACAGAGCAAAGGGAACCAATCTGAAATGAAGAACACATGACCCGAGATGAGAAGTCTATTAAATGGAATAAACAAAGGAATAAACAAAGTGAATAAAGGATCAAATGAGAAAGCCAAGGACACGCAATCACAATTTTGTGATATAAGTATGTCTCTATAGGACATACTTAAAAAATAAAGGTCCTTATTGTTTATCTGAACTCACCTTTAAATCAATGTCCTGCATTTGAATTTATTCAATCTGGCAATCCTATCTACAGGAACACCATTGGTGCAGATGACAAGGAATTACTCTTGTCCACGACTCATTATTTGGTTCCACGTCCTTTCAACCAAGGAGTAAATCTCACCGGCAGTGTCCCGCCTGTCCAAGGAATCTTTCGACATCTATTTCTACTACCATCAAATACTTCTTCAGTGTATGTGACAGAGCGATCATTGTACAAGAAAAATAGGACAAGGTTAGTACCAAGGAGTTACGGAGAGTTCTGTGCAAGTGACTGGTGTGACCAGAGGTGTCATCCCACGTGGAGGCGGGGGCAGCAGGGGACGGGGTCGGAGGTGATGGCCCTGTGTCAGTTGGAGCAGAATCCATAGGTTTTGGCTTCTATACCTGGCTGGGAACGGAGCCCTCAGAGGGAGCCCTAGGGACTTCAGGCTTTAGTTGGACATCTGGCAAGTGTGACTGGAGGGCTGCCTCAGAAGTGAGCACACAACTGGGTCACAGGAGATGTGGGACGACGAAGAATTTGGTGGTGTTCATGATGCACTGTGGTCCCCGCAGGTGGAAAGTTCAAGGAGTCCTTCATCTAGAATCGAATCACGCATCCTCTGTGCAGGGCCTCCCAGTGTGAGGGGAGGGCTGACCCAGCTCGAGGTGACAGCTCCCAAAGCGGGCTCAGGGAACAGGAGGCAGAAGAAGTCAACCCTGGATTCCCAGGGATGGGGTGTTTGGGCTGCCCTGATGGCTGATTGAAGGGCCTCCTGAATCCCTCCAGCTTCTCAAGGGGAACACATGAATCCGGTGAGAGCCTGGGGCTTTCCTGGGAGTGCCTCGCCTTGGAACCTTCAGGAAATGGAGCCATCTTTGAGTGGAGAAGGGAAACCCCTGCTGAGGTGGAGTCCATGTGAGGAATGTCATTTCCAAGCCCACCCGCCACAGCGCTCAGACTGCTGAGCAAGGCCTTGTGCTGCAGGGGCCCTGCATAGCCAGGGCACTAGCCCTGGGCTTTTCACAATTGTCCACCACTCAACACTCAGTTCAAAACTATTCTTTAAATCAGCAGATATTTATTAAGGCCCAGAAGTATCGTTTGCTTTCTCTTAGCACAGTGTTTCAGAAAACATTAAAGAGGGCAGAATATATTGATATTTCAAGGGATTCTGGTGGCTGAACTTCTCACAGAAATATATTCCTTAGGGAAAGTAAGTGACCTGTCGGATCAAGATTTGCACTTCGTTATTTAGATAGTATAATAGAATAATAGCAGTATAAAAGGCATTTGCTTAATAAAACTATTCTGAAAACTGTAATACAGTCAAGTTACAAAGTGAACACAAGTGAAACCAGTCAGGAGCCTGTTCTTGGCTGAACAGTTTCACCTTCAGAGAATCTGGCCTTTACAGTTTTTTTCACAACTATTTCTTCCGGGGTCTGCCACAGTTGGGTCACTGTCCCGTGACTTCAATGAACTGTTTTCTTGAGTTTAACTTCTCAAGATTAACCCATTGTTATCCGTGGGAAAATGAAACTTATCAAGCTTCTCCATCATTACCAGAAGCATTAAGTTCACCTCGTCATTGGACTCAAGTGAATGGGAACTACTTCCATTTATCACCGCAGCTCCTGCCCTATAAGGAGCCACGGGGAACAGGGATGGGCGGCTGGTTTATCCCGTTTTCAGTCCTGCCTTCCGCATGTCCCCACTGTCAGGAGGGAGGGAGTCCAGCGGCAGTACAGCAAGAGGTGAGGTTCTGCACAAAGACTTTTCACTCTCAGGACCTGCCCCAGGGACTGGGCCTTCCCGAGATTGGTTGTAAGAAGAACGGAGACACAGGTTGTGGTCGTGCGGAAAGGAAGCGCTCCGCTTTCTTTGAGTTTTCGGACCAGTTATTTTGGATGCAGGGGAAACTTCAGATTGGGAATGAAAGGATGAGGACAGCCTGGCACTCAAGGAGAGGGTCCCAGGAGAAGGACATGGAACCCTCCTGTCTTAGAGAAGTGGCTCCCTGTGCACAGAGATCAGGGAGCATGGGGTGCTGCTTCCTGTCAAATGCTCCAATGGGATAATGAACTACCTGAGACTCCATGTCTGGAAGCTGCAAGGTCATCAGCGTTGGGTAGTTTCTTCATGTCAAGTCTGCAATCTCCTCTCTGCAGATGGTGAGGTGTTTTCCAGCCTCCTGAGCTCTCAAGCAAGAGGACTAACTTCTTTTGGTGACTGCCGCATAAGGTATATGAACATCAAATTGCTGTGTTGAACTCCTGAACCTAACTTGATATCGTATGTCAACTGTAATTGAGAACAAGTTTTAAAAATATCTCCTGGGAAGTTCGATGGCATAGGAAGCGCTAACTCAATAGGTTTCCTATTGCTCAATGCTTTTTCATTTCTGCACATTGACTTTAATTCAAGTTATTCCTAATTATATCAATTGATAGGAAACGGGGGGCCTTATACATATTAAGTTCATGGCTCATTTGCATACGACGATTTTATATTACAGGTCTCCTAGCAAATAAAGAAAGCCTTTCCACTAATTTAATTTCTTTGTCTGTGTTTTTTTAACCTGTTTTCTGTGGATGGCAATACAGAGCAATATAATAGAAGTCCACAAAAAGGCAAATCAATTAAATTCCAAGCTGGTTGGAGGTGATGGACACCGTCTCCTCGAGAGGGAAATTCTTTTTTGCTTATAACGAAGTGAAGAATTCAAAAGATTCCACTACTCAATTTAATATTTGTGGTTGCCCTCCCAATGACTTGAATTTGAGATAAAATTTTCTCATTATACTTTTACTTTAGGCAATCCGTTCGGTCCTTATTTTTTGTTCATTTGTGTTAGTTTTTCTTCTCAAACAACATGGGTGGCTTCTGATTTTTTACATTTGTTCTTTCACATACCTGAATTTACTCATAATTTCTTGCTCTTTAAGGTTTGTCTTTGATTATTCTACACATGGATTCTTTAACTATTCATTATCTCTGAAAAGTTCCCAGGTCACTAAACATTTTCTTTCTCTGTCAGTGTTTAATTGCCTACAAGTTTGGCAGACAGATATGACTCTGTGCTGACAACTTGAATTACTAATCTTTACAAAAGAGGCCTACGAGGTATGGGAGCATAAATAAAGGCCCTGGATGAGAATAATGTATTAGAAAAAATACTTATTTAGCTAGAATGTACGGTCAACTCAAGTTTAAGGAAAAAGTCATATGCTGATTTTATGCATGCTGAAATTTTTCTGATAAGAGCATTTATAGGTAGGTATTTCTTGGAAGCTTCTAAAGTTACCTTTTACCTGATATACCAAAGACAAAGACTTTTTCTTTGTGTATTTAATGATTTAATAAAAATGTTTCTAATTCTTTAGCCTCGCCCTGTGATCCCACTTTTATCTTGGCCTGTGCTCCCTACAATGTGATCCGCTCCATTATTTTCCAAAACCGTTTTGATTATGCAGATCCCAATTTTCTTATCTTGATGGGAAAAGTCAGCGAAAACCTCAATATTATGAAGCTCCTCGTAGATCCAGTTTAAGCCAAGATCCTTTCTTCCTGACATACCATTAATGCTCTTTTCTCTGACAAGTCCAAAATTCTATATGGACCAAGCCGTGAGGGGAATGTTTGAACACCACAGTCCTACCCAGAGCTTAGCATTATGGAGCGCACATATGGGAAAGATGGCCGATCCATTTACTTCTCACACGCACAAAATGAATGTTCAAACACAGAGCTGGAATTCAAGCCAACTGACTCCCTGTCTGGTGGTTTTTCCACTAAAGTGCAGCTTTCAAAGCCCAGTTGCCATGAAGTACTTTAGTAACTGTTTAAAAGCATGGCTATGGCACTAAATGGACATCAGGTCCTTTCTGAAAGGCTTTCATTACCCACAGCACGTGGAGACCTCTTCTTCACATTACTTGGCAGCAATATCCTAATTTAGGGTATCGAAGAGGGAGAATGTTTGGGACCACAGGTACTGCCAGCAAACACTGACCAGAAGAAGAGTGTTGGATTCTTCAGCTAGGATTCTAGCTGACAAAGTAAGTGGGTTAGTGATGATAAATCAATGGGTTTTAAGGCATAGTAACCATTAACAAAAATCACAGTTTTACCCTGTGCTGAGCTGACATGCCTTGTATTGTGTCTAAAAGATAATTGTGTGATCTTAGGGCAATCACTTAACTGCCCGTGTGCACAATTACTTTATCCATAAAACGTTCAGTTGGATTTCTTGCTGTCTTCAAGTCTCATGCAATTCTAAACTACTGATTTCATTTCTGAGGCTGCTCGATAAAAGTCAAAACAGTAGGGACCATCTTTGTGCTCTCTATCAGGTTGCCCAAACTCAATCTCTGTTTCATCTACAAAATGTATATCATAGTAATTCATGCCATCCTGTTCAAGGCTTTAAGGAAGAAATGATGAAAATAAACCCAGATAATTGGTATAAATATGCTTTAATACTCCAAAATTATGTGTGAGTATTGAAATGATTATCATCTTTCATCCTCTGGTCAAAATTTTCTTCCTCAAATCTTTCCACCATCATAGAGAATTAGTTTATATGTATAGTAAAATGTTCCTTCTAAAGAAGGAGAATATTTTGTAACTATCTTTGTAGCTTCAGGATCTAACCAGGGCTTAACATATGGTGTATATGTCTTCGAGAAATATTTATTTAGTAAATATAGTTTTTCTCTTTTAGGTCTGTAACAATTTCCCTGCTCTCATTGATTATTCACCAGGAATTCATAACAAATTATATAAAAATTGCTTATTTAAAAGTTATGTTTGAGAGAAATGCAAATTAAAACCGCAATGAGATATCACCTCACACCTGTCAGAATGGCTATCATCGATAAATCAAAAAACAGCAAGTGTTGGCGAGGATGCGGAGAATAGAGAACCCTTATGCATTGTCGATGGGATTATACATTGCAGATTGGTACAGTTGCTGTGGAAAACAGTATGGAGGTTTCTCAAAAATTAAAAATGGATATACCTTTTGACTCAGCAATTGCACTTTTGGGTATTTATCGAAAGAACACCAAAACAATGATTTGTAAAGATCTATGCACTCCAATATTCATGGCAGCACAATTTACAATAGCCAAGATATGGAAGCAACCTAAATGCCCATCAACAGATGATTGGCTAAAAAAATTATGGTTCATATATAGAATGGAATATTACTCAGGCATTAAAACAAATGAAATCCTACCATTTGCAACAACATGGATGGAGCTAGATGTTATTATGCTGAGGGAAATAAGTCAGACAGCGAAAGAGAAATACCATATGATTTCACTTATACGTGGAATCTAAGGAACAGAAAGAACAGACGAATCAAAAACAGACTCACAAAAATAGTGGACAATTTGGTGACAGACAGAGGGGAGGGGGTTTGGAGGCTGCGAGAATGTGGTGAAGGATTAAAGAAGTACAAATTAGTAGTTAGTAGTTGATAGCTGGGCACGAGCATGAGGAGCACGGCCCAGGGAATGCAGTTAGCATTAATATGATGGCTAAGTGGAGGGCAAGGGGAGGGAGGGAGCAATTGGGGGAATCATTTTATGAACAAGGTAGATATCTAACCAATGTACTGTATACTTGAAACTAATTTAAATAAGTTCATTTAAAAAGTTCTGTTTGGACAATCATTTAAATAGCTTTACTTGTATTATTTAAACACTTTGCTGTTATGGTATGTTTCTCTGAAAGCAAACAACACAACATAAAGTTGGATCTGAGGAAAATCTTCATGCCATAAAAGAAGTCACAAAATGAAATTTAGTCATTATATTTTATTTTCTAATATAAAATGTTCAATTGTCTCTTTAGGTAACATTTCTATCATGAATTAAAATTTATAGTGAACTTAAAAAAAGTTATGTTTGAAAGAAAATGAAAGATCACTAAGACAAATCGTCATACTTCATTGATTATTTTCTGATCAAAATGGAACAGATACATTTTGATTTCTTGTGATTTTGTGGTTTATTATTTAATTCTGTAGTAACTAGGGTTGTTTAAATAGTGAGGCAATAAATGCCTGACTAGCATTTTAAGTACCTATTGTATGCATGAATCTGCACTAAGCATCATGGACCACATAGAACTGAAGTATTAAATAACTAGAAGACATAGACCCTGTCCTTTAGATATTAATAATAATCTACCTGAGAGACAGAAAGCATATATCAGATGAAATGTAAACAATTACAAACAAGTTAGAAAATATAAAATATTATACTGTAATATGAAAATGGTTACGATCGATACATATGGTATGTGGGAGAATGGAAAGGAATGGCTTAACTTAGGTAGACTTCCTGCGTGTCATGATGTTTGATGTAGATCTTAAAGTATTTGCAGTGGTGGACAGTGTAGGGAATTTCAGGTGGGCTGAATGATGCAGGTAAAGGTTCAGAGGTGTGTGATGGAAAAGGTTTTAGGTGGGTGGTAGAAAGTAGACTTAAGAATGCATCCAAAAATAAATTTGGATAAATATGAGGTTGAATGCTGGCATGGAAAGTTTTGATTTGATCAGGCAGATGCATAACTAGAACAAGAACAGAATATAGATAATAGAGAAAACTATTCTCTTTCTGTAGAACAATCTATACAATAAGAATGAAGCCTAAGGACAGGCTGAGCAATATTCATTTTTTTTAACTCGGTTCTTCTGAGAGAATGGACCATGGAAATGCAGGGGAGTCAAAACCAAAGTTATCCCTCTTGTCATAGTCTCAGAATTCTAGGAACAGAATCAAGTATGCAGTCTCATGGACGTCAAAGAATCAGCACCCTTTTAGAAAAAAAAAATCAGATATTAGATAAAATTTGGAAGTAAAGATGCTATACTTGGGAAGGCCTTTTAAAGTGGTTAAGAAAGTTTTAGAGCAGCTCTGTAGAGAAAGGTTTTAGTAGAGAGAGGACGATGAGAGCCAAGTTATAGGAGCTCATGTGAGAAATTTCAGCATGAGACCAGATACCCTATTTGGAAAGTTTAACCAAGAAAGGAAAGATTTAGATCATGAATTTGAATAGCGGTAGGATTGAGTTCAAAACCTGTGTGAGCGGGGAAATATAGGTACCATAAAGACACTAGTGTAGGTGAACTGAGGCAGAAACCAGAACACACTTCAGAACTAGTTTCAGAGAAGAAAATCCTTCCTTTGAGGCCACGATTTTTTATTCAACCACTTTGTAAGAATAGGTAGAAATGAAAAATTATCGAGAAGGCCAAAATGGCAAGGAGCCAAAAATATTGAAGGAGATAACTTTAAAAGAATTATCTATGGAATTTGAGCTAGATATTTTTGACTCAAGTGTTGCAGACGGCATACCATTAAGAAGCTGGAATGGTTTAAAGAAACTGGAACAATGAAGAAATTACTTCCATTCTCTGCCTTCTCTTATGGTAGGACAATGATTCTTATCCTTTTCTGTGTGTTTTTAATTTGAGAATATGATCAAATGTGTGAACTCCTTCCCATATTCTTCCCAGAAGAATGCACCTACATGAGTTCTCCATATTTTGCACACATTTAGAAGGGTTTCCTTAATGCTATGAAGCCTCTTTATTAATCAAGGAGAGATCTAAGATCTCCAGAATTTCAATTTCAAACAGCCGTTTTCTGAATACAGTATTTTAAAATAACATTGTTTTCTGTGTCTTACTATTGCATTTAGTCTGCCTAAATTTTTTTTTTTTGGTTACAGATTTATATTGAGATACAATTCACGTACCTTACAATGTACCCACTAAAGTGTACAATTCAATGAGTTTTAGTATATTCACAGAGATGTGCAAGCATGACCACAATCAATTCTAAAACACTTTCATTGTCCTGAAAAGAAACCTCATACCCTTTAGCAGTCATCTCTCATTTCCCCCCAACTAGACAGTCCTAGGCAACCACTAATCTACTTTGTCTCTGTATATCTTCCTAATCTAATCATTTAACATAAGTAGAATTTATACTATATAGTCTTTTATAACTGGCTTCTTTTACTTAGCATAATGTTTTCAAGATTCATCATTGTTAAAGATGTATCTATACTCCAATTTTTCTATAGTTGAATAATATTCCATTGTATGGATATAACATTTTATTTATTCATTCAGGTGTTGATGGACATTTTAGTTTTTCCATTTTTGACTGTTTTGAACAATGCTCCCATGAACACTCATTTACAAGTTTTTGTGTGGGCATAGTTTTTATTTCTCTTGGGTATATATCAAGGAGTAAAACTGTTGGGCCACATGGTACCTTTTCACTTAACCTTTGAGAAACTGGCTAAATTAAAGACCTAAACGTCAAAACCAAAACCATAAGACTGTTAGAAGAAAATATATATGTAAAAGTGGATACAATATTTTAAATTTTCCCAATAGTGTCGGAGGGTTCCCGTTTCTCCACATTCTTTGCTATGAACATCGGAGTGCAAATATCTTTTGGGATATGGATTTTCAAGTCTTTGGTGTAAATACCCAGTAGATGGATTGCTAGATCACATGGTAGATCAATTCTTAGTGTTTTGAGAAACCTATATACTGTTTTCCATAGCGGCTATACCAATTTGCAGTCCCACAAGCAGTGTATGAGGGTTCCTTTTTCTCAGTGTCCTCTCCAACATTTGTTATTACTTGTCCTATTGATTATAGCTATTCTAACGGGTGTGAGATGGTATCTCATTGTGGTTTTGATTTGCATTTCCCTAATATCTAGCAATGTTGAGTATCTTTTCATATGTTTGTTAGCCATTTGTAAGTCGTCTAGAGAGAAGTCTCTGTCCAGGTCCTCTGAAAATTTTTGATTGGATCATTTGTTTTTTTTTGTTGTTGTTATTGAGTTGTAGAGTTCTTTGGATATTTTGGATATAGGCCCTTATCAGAGGTGTTGCTTGCAAATATATTTTTCCATTCGGGTGGTTGTCTCTTTACCTTGTTGACAGTTTCTTTTGCAGAGTAGAAGCTTTTTAGTTTGATGTTGTTTTATTTATTTATTCATTTATTTTAGCTTACTTCTCTTGCTTTTGAGGTCAAATTCATAAAATCCTCTTTAAGTCCATTGTCCTTGAGTTTAGTTCCTATGTTTTCTTCTATGCATTTTATTGTTTCAGTTCTTATATTTAGGTCCTTAATCCATTTTGAGTTAATTTTGGTGTATGATGATGGACAACAACCTAGTTTCATTCTTTTGCAGGTGGCTTTCCAGTTTTCACAGTACCATTTATTGAAGAGGTTTTCCTTTCTCCACTGTATGTTTTTGGCTTTTTGTTGAAAATTATTTGCCCAATTTAAATATGGGTTTACTTTTGGACTCTCGATTCTGTTCCACTGATCCGTGTGTCTGTTTACTGCCAATACCATGCTGTTTTGATTACTGTTGCTTTGTAGTATAATTTGAAGTTGGGCAGCATGATGCCTCCAGCCTCATTCTTTTTTCTCAGGATGGCTTCGGCAATTAGGAGACGTTTGTGTTTCCATACAAATCTGATGATTTTTTTAACTATTTCTTTTAAAATGCTGATGAGATTTTTATGGGGATTGCATTAAATCTGCATAATGCTTTAGGTAATATGGTCATTTTAACTATGTTGATTCTTCCCATCTAAGAACACGGAATATCTTTCCTTTTCTTTGTATCTTCTTCGATTTCTTTCATTAGGAAGTTATAGTTTTCATTATATAGGTCCTTCACATGTTTTGTTTAATTTATTCCTAGGTATTTTATTCTTTCTGTTGCAATTGCAAAAGAAATTATTTTTTCCACTTCTTTTTCTCACCCTTCATTATTATAGAAAAGCTGTGGATTTTTGAACGTTGATTTTGTATCCAGATACTTTACTGTATTTCCTTTTGTTTCTAGTAGTGTTCTTATAAAGTCTTTAGGGTTTTCTATAACGAGAATCATGTCATTTGAAAATAATGAGAGTTTGACTTCTTTGTTTCCTATTTGGATGCGTTTTATATCTTTCTCTTGTCTGATTGCACTCGCTAGGACTTCCAATGTTATATTGAATAACAGCGGTGATAGCGGGCAGTCTTACTTTGTTCCTGATCTTAGAGGGAAGGTTTTAGTTTTTCACCATTAAGTATAATGTTGGCTGAGAGTTTGTCATAGACGGACTTTATTATGTTAAGATTCTTTCCTTCTATAGCCATTTTGTTAAGGTTTTGATCATAAATGCATGCTGTATGTTGTCGAAGGCTTTTTTCAGATAGGAATTAAAAAATAGGAATCATATGATTCCTATTTTTTAATTTGTTTACATGGTGTATCACATGAATTGATTTGCATATGTTGAACCACTCTGTGCCTCTGGGATGAAGCCCACTTGATCGTGGTATATAATGTTTTTAATATGTTGCTGTATTCAGTTTGCTAGTATCTTATTTAGGATTTCTACATCTGTGTTCGTGAGAGATATTGGTCTGTAGTTTTGTTGTGTGTGTGTGTGTGTGTGTGTGTGTATCTTTACCAGGTTTTTGTATCAGAGTGATACTGGCCTCAATACATGTCTTGGGAAGTATTGTCTCGTCTTCAATTTTTTGGAAGATTTTGAGGAGAATAGGTATTAAATCTTCTTTAAATGTTTGGTAGAATTCACTGGTGAAGCCATCTGGTCCTGGACTTTTACTTTTTGGTAGTTTTTTGATGATTGTTTCAATTTTCATCCTGCTGATCAGGCTATTTAGATTTTCCAGTTCTTCTTGTTTTAGTCTTGGAAGCTTGTATTTTTCTAAGAACTGGTCCATTTCTTCTAGGTTATTAAAATGGTGTTATATACTGTTTCATAGTATTCTTGTATGAGCCTTTGTATTTCTGTGATGTCAGTCGTAATATCCCCTCTTTCATCCCTGATTTTGTTTATTTGTGTCCTTTCTCTTTCTTCTTTAGTGAGTCTAGCCAGGGGTTTGTCAATTTTATTAACCTTCTCAAAGAACTAGCTCTTTGTTGCATTTATTTTTTCTATCTTTTTTTTCAATTTTATTTATTTTTGCTCTAATTTAGATGATTTCTTTCCTACTGTTGACTTTAGGCTTCATTTGTTCTTCTTTTTCTAGTTTTTTAAGATGAAGTTTTAGGTTGTTCATTTGTACTTCTTCTTGTTTTTGGAGGTAGGCCTGTAATGATATGATCTTTTCTCTTATGACCATTTTTGCCATGTTCCACAAGTTTTGATATATTGTGCTATTATTATCATTTGTTTCTGTGTATCTCTTGATCTCTCTTTTTATTTTTTTCTCTGACACAGTTTTTCTTCAGTAGTATGTTGTTTAATCTCCATGTATTTGTGGATCTTCCTGCTTTCTTTCTGCAGTTGATCTCTAGTTTCAAAGCATTATGATCAGAGAATATGGTTGGTATGATTTCAACCCTCTTCTATTTGTTGAGGCTATCTCTGTGTCCCAGGATGTGGTCGATTCTTGAGAATGTTCCATGTGCAGTAGAGTAAATGTATAAGCAGCTGCTTTGGGATGGAAGGCTCTGTAAATGTCGATTATGCCCAGGTGGTCTAATGTGTCAGTTAAGGATGTTATTTTCTTATTGATTTTCTGTTTGGATGATCTGTCTATATCCAACAATGGAGTATTTAGGTCTTGTACTATGATAGTGTTTTGGTCTGTTTCTCCCTTTAGTTCTGTTAGTAATTGCTTTACATATTTCAGGGCTCCTTGACTGGGAGCAAAGATATTAATAAGTGTTATGTCTTCTTGGTGCATCATTCTCTTTATCATTATGAAGTGTTCCTTGGTATCTTTTTTTATCTTTTTTATTTCGAAGTCTATTTTGTCTGATATTAGTGCCGCTACTCCCCCTTTTCTCTGAATGCCATTTGCTTGAAATATCATTTTCCACCCTTTCACTTTGAGCCTATATTTGTTTTTGGATCTGAGATGTGTCTTCTGAAGGCAGCATATGGTTTTGCTTTTGGGTTTTGCTTTTTGATCCAATATGCAACTCTGTGCCTTTTTATTGGTGAGTTCAGTCCATTTGCATTTAGGGTGATTACTGAAATACGAGGTCTTCTTATAGCCATTTTATCTTTTGCTTTCTGGTAGCTCGGTGTTTCCATTGCTTCCTTGTCCTTGTGTTTCTGTTTTCTTTATTTTGGTTGGCTTTTATGGGTTTTCCCCTGGTCCTTCTGAATCTTTGCAATGTGGTTACTATTACGAATATGTAAAGGATAGTTACATAGATACAGTTGTCCATTTTCTTCTGTGCGTGCCTTGTCTTCATTCCCCTTTGCGAATTTGGATCTTTGAATCCTCCCCTTTTCTGTCATTGTTGCCTCAGTTTGTCTCTATGTATGCTGAATGTTCATTATTATCTTGCTATAGTAATTCTCTTTTTAATGTTTTGCTTATAATGCCCTGTTCTTAGTAACATTGCACTCCTCTGCTTCTATTTGCCTGATAGTCACTTTACTCCTAATTATGGGTTTTTGTTTTGTTTTGTTTTTTGTTTTTTTGTCATTTTGTTTTAGGTGAGCTGACCCCTTTCAGTATTTCCTGTAGTGCAGGCTTTGTAGTGGAGAATTCCCTCAATTTTTGTATGTCTGGAAAGGTATTAATTTCTTCTTCATATCTAAAGGGGAGCTTAGCTGAATACATTATTCTAGGTTGGTTGTTCTTTTTACTTAATAGTTTAAATATTTGATTCTGTTCTTTTCTGGCTTGTAAGGTTTGTGTTGAGAAGTCCAAGGATAATCTAATGGGTTTTCCTTTATAAGTAACCATTTTCTTCTCCCTGGCTGCCCTGAGAATTCTGTCTTTGTTGCTGATTTTTGATAATTTTAATATAATGTGTCTTGGTGAAGGCCTTTTGGGGTTGAGATAAATGGGTGTTCTTGAATTCGAAGCTCCAGCTCATTCCTCAGATTTAGGAAATTCTTGTCTACTATATGTCTTAAAATGCTTTCTGGTCCCTGCTCCTTTTCTTCGCCTTCAGTAATGCCCATTATTCTTACGTTTCTTCTCCTTATGGTATCTGCTAGTTCTCGTATTTCTCTTTCATTATTTTTTATTCCTTTGTTTCTCTCTTCTTTCTTCTGATTTATTTCTAGATTTCTGTCTTTGATATCACTGATCCTTTCCTCCACTTGGTCAACTCTATTTCCCAAGCTTGCTATTTCATTTTTCAACTCTTGCAGTGTGTGTATGTATTTCTTTTAATCTCCGGAAGAACTATTCTGTTCTTTTTGAGAGATTCAATCTCCTTGCTAAAGAACTCATTCTGTTCATCTAGTTTTTTCAATTCCTGAAATTGTTGACATGATTTGTTTTAGAACTCACTGTGTTTTTTCAGAAGTTCCATCCTGAATTCTGTCATTTAAGTTGCATATTTCTATGTCTGTAAGCTTATTTTCTGGAGATTTTTCTCTTTCTTTCTGATATGCCCTGTCACCTTGGTTCTTGATGGTGTTTAATGGACTATTTCTGGGCATTAATGGAAGTGTATTCTGCTTTTTTCCAGAAAGAAGATTTATTATATAAAGGTCTCTCTTTAGCCTGTTGCAAAGAAGGCGCTTTTCTTTTGGTTTTCAGTAGATGGCGTCTAAGCCTCTAGGATCCCTGCTTCATATAAAGTCTTAATAATGCCTTTTTTTTCCCCCCTTACAGAAGTTCGATCACACTCACTACCCTCAATCTCAATCCTTGTCAGTGTTAGTGGCAGTTTCAGTAGCGTTAGCTCAGATTCCCCTGGGGCTCCGCAGTGTTCAGTCTCGAAGGATATGGAGGGAGTTCCCCTCCACGTTGGAGAATGTGGGCTGCAACTCAGCCTCACCTGTTGCAACAGAGGCTGGTAATATCAACTGATGCTTCTCTGTCATCCTGCTTCTCTGCTTTCTGCCTTGATGACTAGGCCCTGTTGCAGGCCACATGTAGCTCACAGTACTCCTAGGCAGGGCTATTCAAGGATCTTACCTTCTCCTCCTCCTCCTACAGGGAGCTCCAGTGGCTGCGAGGGGAAGCTTCTTTATTTCTCCCAGTCCACCGCCTGACACCCAGGGTTCTAACCTGTGGTAGCTCAGATCCTACACTCAGACGTGCTGGTGTGCAGTTTGGGTGTTTTTTGTTGAGTTTTAGATGTTCAGCTTATTGTTATTTCAAGGGGAGAGATCTGAGGATGTCTCTCACTCTGCCATGTTTCTCTTAATCACCTCTTTTGACCAATTTAACTACCAAAAATAAAGTCTTGCTTCCACCCAACATGACCCAACTATTCCTGGTACAACCAAAAATGCCTTAACTCTCTCCCCAAAAGAGAATAATGATGTCCCTTAAATCACTTTATCCACCTGAGAGAATGTTTAACCCTTTCATAGCTGAGTCACACTCTCTTTTTAACATCCTGACATACAAGCTTAACCATTATTAACACATTTTATACTTGCTCATGGGGAACTAAGAAGGGGACAGACATGGTAAAAGTGTTGATATTATATTACATATGCGAACAAATTCATATCAAACTAAAAAAAAACTACTTTAAACCATATCAAACTAAAAAAAAACTACTTTAAACCAAACTAAAAAAAAACTTTTTAATTCTCATTTCTGTGATTGGTCACATGGTTTTAACTCATCTGTATAACTTCCTTCTTCTACTATCCATTCCAATTTAGACATCGTGATGCCTCGTGCTCATTTACATGATGGATGAGGTGACCCAGGACTTTATTCTTGAAGGGTCAATGCCATTAGCAGTTCTGTTAATGCTGTTTTTGTTCTAGCAGACTCAAGGTATCTAGAGTATGCTGAGTCTTCTCAGTGTTTAAATACAAGTAAGACAGAATCCTGTTCCTCATGCAACTCTCTGCAAATGTTATGAAAGTTTGAGATGACAGATGTGTAGTCTCACTCCTCTGCTCCTCAGGGAGAAGCTGGGGGCTGTTGGGTTCCTGCCCAACTCTATGGCACTTTGCTAGTGTTGGTAGTATGGCCAGAATGTATCTCCTCTTTTCTTTCTAGCTTTCAGGTGGCTAGATTTACATTGGCTCAGGGTACAGGAGTCTTCCAACTACTTTCTGGATTTTTACAAAGGGAGTTGATTCACGTCTTGTCATCAGTCAGTGTGTCCACTGGGGGAACAAGAGTTCAGGGCTTCCTATTATGACATGTTGCCAATGTTACTCCCTCTTGCGTCATTTTAATGGATTGTGTACCTAAGGAAATGACCCATTTCATCTAAGTTATCAAAGTTGTAGGCATAGAGGTGTTCATAATATTCCTTTATTATCCTTTTAATGTCTATAGCATCAAAGCAATAGGCCCTCATTTACCCTGATTTTTAGTCTTTTGTGATCTCTCTTTCTTAGGGGCAGACTGGCTCTGAATTTATTAATTCTATTGAACTTTTCAAGAAAACCAGCTTCTTTTCCCATTGATTTTCTCTATTGATCTCCTGTTTAACATTTTTAAATTTCAGTTCTGATTTTCATTTTTATTTTCTGTGGCTTATTTTGCATCTAATTCCTCACTATCACTGTTCTTAATGTTTCTCTATGTGATGAAGCTGCTCCTGAACACAGTTTTTCTCCCTTTACATGCATATCTCAAGTACCTCTAAGTGACACAGAGCCAAGAGAGCTTTCCTGCCTCATTCCCTTTGTCTTTCTCTGTGAGTATCCTTATGAGGATGAGCACGGCCCCTTTGGATTATTTTCTTTAATTTCTTACCTGCACTATGCACAAAGGAAGGAAAGTCTGAGATCTTATCCAGCAAATCATGCTTTTTAGCACATGCAGGAGAGAAATGGCTCTGCATTGGCATACACAAATCATCTTGCTCTATTTCATGTTGGCTACGTAGTACCATTCAATATCAGATAAGTTTTGTATAGGTGATGGCCCATACAAATGTTTCAGAGTATGAAGAATAACAGACACATTTCTGCAATGAAACTCAGGAAATTCTCCTTTAATTGAGGTTGAATGTTTCTGGATCTTGAGAGAATAAATGGGTGATGAGAGAGGAAAGGTCAGAGAAGAAACTCCGTGGGTAGGGATGAAAAGGGAAGCAGGTGAATGACGTCCCGGATGATAGGGAGTAGCAGACAACATCTCAAGAGAAGACCTATGGTTTCTCCTTTCTCACACAGAAATGAAACAGCTAGTAAGGAGGTGGCACAGAAACCAATTCTTTGGCAATTGCCATGGTGTCAATGTCTTTTGGATCAACCCAGATTTCAGGGTGAATTTCTCCAAAATGATGGTCAGGAATAAAAAGAGCTCCATGCGGGCCAGGGCCTCTCCTACACACATGCGTTTCCCTGAAAATAGCAAACACGGAGACACTAAGTTTTTGGATGCTGGAAAGAGAATATGCAGTAAATATTTGATTAATGGTTGAATAATGGACAGAAGGTAGAACGGCTCATACACAGATGGACAAAGGTTGGATGCACATGCTAGCCACCTAACATCTTATCCTAATGAGTATTCTCCTTTAACAACTACTATTGAGTATCAGTACTATGCCAAGCACTCTATTAAGTATTGTCACATTATAACTGCTCTTTCAAGTTTCCAGCAAGCTTTTTGTAGAATCGTACAGACATTAGTTGTACGTTCTGTCCCTGGTCTGATGTTTCATGAATTTCTTCACATTCTTCATTGCCTTTGTTCTCGCTCTCAGTATACCTACTCTTTATCAATTTCCAACGCACCGCAAACTTTCAACTTTTCTATAACACTGTTCCTTTTTGGCTAGGATGCCCTTCTCTTATTTGTTGAGGACCCAGCGCAAATTTTAGTTCTTAGTTTGGAAGACCCGAGTTAACTCTCCAAAGCTCCAATGATCTGGCCTCATGATGAGGATGTATCACGAGGCGGGAATGTGCACGGGCATTGGTATCGGGTATCGTGGCCCGATCATGGACGAGTGATTCTACTAGTCCCCGAGTGAGGATTACGAAAGATCCAGCTGATCCCCAAAAGGTATTCTGTCTTCTGAAGTGCTGAAGGGAATAAAATTCTATTACCTGCTGAGAAAGCCATGAAGTAGTCACTCTTCTTAAAATTGCCACACTCGTCCAGAAAGTGCCCGGGGTCAAACACCTCCGGGTTGGGAAATTCTTTGTCATCATGCAGCACAGATGTCAGAGATGTTAATATAGTTGTGCCCTGGACAGAACAGATGAAGATAAAGTGAGCGATGAAAAAGTCATGGGGCTGGAAGCAATGTTGGAAGTCACTTAGTCCGATCTTATGATCTGTACATGTGAGACCCAGGTCCAAAGAAGGGAACTGGCATTTTGAGCAAGAGGTAACAATAAACAAGGACAGGTTTAAGACTAGTGGCAAAGAGGTTGTTAAAGTGGATGCCAATAGGGTTTGAAATTCTGAATCCACAGGTCTCAGGGTGCCCAACCTTCTCAATCCATCCTGTTGATCACCATGTTTGGACAGTAGGCTATGTCCCCACCAGTTGCTTTATTTTATCTCTTCACTTTTCATTCATCTCAAATGTGGAATTTTGTTTAAAATGAAAGTTTCTCTTAGAGTTTGAAATGTCTGGACTTATGTATTCATAGGGCTTTTGTAAGTAGATGTCTGATCAAATTAAATATAATCTTTTCTATGATAATAACAATAAGTATAGTAATAAATATTAGCATTATCATTGTCATGTAGAATGTTTGTCTCAATTTAAAACCATAGAAACAAAGAACAAATCAATGGTTGTCAGAGGAAAGAGGGCTAAAGGAATGGATGAAACAGTAAAGGGGAATATAGTCAGCAATAGTGTTATATGTTCATGGTGACAGATAGTTACTAGACTTAGTGTGGTGATCATATAAGTATATAAATGTTGAATCACTATGTTATACACCTGAGACTAATATAATACTGTGTACTAACTATACTTTAATTAAAAATTAAAATAAATAAATAGGGTAGATTTCATTGCCAATTAATCCTTGCTTGTAAAAGCAGAAGGAATGATAAAATCAGAAATTCTTCAATTTACAACAATTCAGTTTAGGATTATTAATTCGGGAAAGTTTTACCAATGAATGCTAAAACTATTGGATAAGTAATTGGAAAGCATTATATTCACAGAGTCCTATAGTACCATGCCACAGATTTTTATTAATCAAATGTAAAAAAGAAACTTTGCCATAAAGAGAACAGCAGATATCACTTTATTAGATGAGGAACATAGCATAACCAATAAGAGCATTATGTGACCCACCTCCCCAGTGAATTTCAGTGGGACATATAAAGCATCTATATAGTTCTCTTGCCAAAATTGTAGCTAAAATCTAATATCTAGAAAAAAATTGCACAAAAGCAACCTGAGAAATATTTTACATGATTACTGGCCTGGTTTCTCCATGAAGTCAAAGGCATTGAAAGAAAAGAAACAGAGCAAAGGGAACCAATCGCAGGAGACTAAAGGGAAAAGAGAATCAAATTATCTGCATGTTCCTTGGCTGAATACTGAATTGCAAACAAAAGAAAACGATAAACATTTCAATAGAAAATATTGTAGGAAAATATGGAAAATTTTGATATAGGCTATACATAAGATAATATTGTATCAATGATAACTCATGATTGTGAATGCTATTATTATCTAGTATACAAAAATCATTGTCATTGGGAAATGCATACTGAAGTTTTAGGTGTTGATAGACAGATACGTGAATAAATAGATAAGTAGAAAAGTAAATATATTCACAAATTTATATGTTATATATATATGTATATGTTTTTAATGTTTTCAGATTTTAAAAAAAGTTTCATACAACATTGGGGGGAAATACCATCCCCTAAGTTTATCATATAAAAGATGTATAACTCTTTTTATAAAAAATAATCTCTTGTATATTTTTAAACAAGCAATATATGAAAATTTCTCTGAGTTTTATGATTTATAATTTTTTAAAATAAATTCATTTATTTAAATTAGTTTCAAGTATACAGTACATTGGTTAGACATCTACCTTGTTCATAAAATGATTACCCCAATTGCTCCCTCTAAAGAAGGGCACTGGCACTTTGAGCTAGAAAGAACTGGCCCTCCCCTGGCCCTCCACTTAGCCATCATATTAATGCTAACTTCATTCCCTGTGCCATGCTCCTCATCCTCATGCCCAACTATCAACTACTAATTTGAACTTCTTTAATCCTTCACCCCATTCTCCCAGCTCCCCAATCCCCCTCCCCCTCTGTCTGTCATCAAATTGTCCACTATATTTGTGAGTCCATTTTTGATTAATTTGTCCTATTTGTTCCTTAGATTCCACATATAAGTAAAATCGTGTGGTATTTCTCTTTCTCTGTCTGACTTATTTCACTCAGCATAATAACTTCTAGCTCCATATATGTCATTGCAAAAGGTAGGATTTCATTTTTTTAATGGCTGAATAATATTCCATTGATCAATGGAACAGAATAGAGAGCCCAAAAATAATTCTATGCCTATATGCTCACTTAACATATGACAAAGGAGATAAGACTATACAATGGGGTAAAGACAGTCTGTTCAATAAATGGGTTGGGAAAATTGTACAGATACATGCATAAAAAGAAGCTGGACTATTTTCTTACACTGTATACAAGAATAGACTCAAAATAGATTAAAGAATTAAATGTAAAATATAGGCAGTAAACTCTCTGATATTACTAACAAGAATTTCTTTTCAGATATATTTCTTCAGGCAAGGGAAACAAAAGAAAAAATAAACAAATCGAACTACACTGAACTAAAAAGTTTTTGTACAGCAAAGGAAACTATCAACAAAACAAAAAGACGACCAACTCTTTGGGAGAAGATATTCGCTAATGATACATCTGATAAGGGGTTAATATCCAAAATTTATAAAGAACTTATACAACTCAATAACAAAAAGAACAAACAATTCCATTAAAAAAAAAAATGGGCAGAAGACCTGAACAGATACTTCTCCAAAGAGGAAATACAGATGGCTAACAAACATATGAAAAGATGCTCAAGGTAGCTAATTATCAGAGAAATGCAAATTAAAACCACAATGAGATATCACCTCACACCTGTCAGAATGGCTATCATCAATAAATCAAAAAACAGCAAGTGTTGACGAGGATGTGGAGAAAAGGGAACCCTCATACATTGTTGGTGGGATTGCAAATTGGTACAGCCACTATGGAAAACAGTATGGAAGTTTCTCAAAAAATTAAAAATGGATATACCTTTTGACTCAGCAATTGCACTTATGGATATTTACCCAAAGAAAACCAAAACAATAATTCGTAAAGATCTATGCACCCCAATATTCATGGCAGCACAATTTACGGTAACCAAGATATGGAAGCAACCTAAATGCCCATCAACAGACTATTGGATAAAGAAATTATGGTTCATATATACAATGGAATATTACTCAGCCATGATATAATTTTTAAGATACAAGAAAAGAACTGAGACATATATATTTCACCAGTTGTTGTTTGAATTATTGGCTATTCATAAAGAAATAAAGCATGACCATTACTCTACACCATATGTAAAAGTTTACCTGAATGGATCCACGATCTAAATTCAAGTGCTAAAACTGTAAAGTTTAAAAATAGAAGAGAGTATTCTTTGAGACCTTGTTCTGGCAAATATTATTTAGACAGGAACCCCCGTCCCCCAAAAAAGCACTGATTAATCTCACATCATTGCAAAGTATTCTGTTAGACAGTTTTGGACACTGACCAATACCATCTATGTGTAAATCCAGCTTACCACCTGTTTTTGTACAGCTCATGATCTAAGCATCTCAAACTGAAAAAATCAAGGAAGAATAAAATTGTGTGACACACAAAGATTATATGAAGTCTAAATTTCAGTTTCAAAACAATTGAGATATAGCCATTTTCATTTGTTTACATGTGCTCTATGACTACTTCCATGCTATGATAGCAGTTTTGGATACCGCATCAGACATTGCAAGGCCCACAAAATATAAATACTTACACATTCACATTTTGAAGGAAAGTTGACCAACTCTTGTCTTAGGACATGATATCCACCTAGCTCAGTGGGCTCCAGCCTTCGGTAGGAGAAATCACTTATTTCATTGGAAAGAAGGTAGAATCCGCCACCCACTATGGCATATTTCTACACTGGGGTGTCCCATGCAGAAAGAAATGGTCATTCCCACATCCGATGTAGTGGATAAAGGGGCAATTCCATTCCATTTCCCCGTCAGTTATTTCCCATTTACTTAGAAACAGGAGAAATGAGTTTTAATAATTACTCTGAGACCACAATATTCAAATAGAAAAGTTTTCTCTTCATTGCAGTCTATGTTGAAAATACAGTGGACTTGAAGTCCTAGTCCCTGTACCCAATTTGTGATCATCGAGGCAGTCCCTGTTACCTCTTATTAAAGTCATCAATTCAGTCTTCTCCAAAGACTGGCATCAGCACTCGGAGCCTTACTAATCTCATTACTTTCTTTCACCAAAAAACTACAAACTTTGTCATGTTATTTTTAAAAATGAGATAGTTATATGTTGTGTCTTTGAGTGAAATATGGTAGCTTATAGTATACCAAATGGAAAAAATGGAAATATATACAGAAATTATGTCTTAAAAAGCATTGGAAATTTGCTCCATTTAGTTTTATTATAACAAAGCAACTTGTACACTTTTAACATTTAAAACTGAGCATCTTTCTTTTCCAGTGAAACAAAAAGAAAATTTAAAAATAAACAGAAACAAAACTACGATAGAGAATATAAATTCCGAATAAGATCTTACAGGTTCTGCTGATTCTCTCATCTTGGACATCATTAGGAGAGAATTTTATTTTAAAAGTGTCATCTTAAACTGCAAGGATATCCATTAAACATCACAATTAAACATGCCGAAGGAGAAGCCATGTTGTCACAATGTCCACTTAACCCACCCAAACATCTCAAACTCACCCTTTGCTGACCTTCTATAACCTCATTTTTTTTCTTTTTTTTAAACAAGAGAAAGAAAATGCTAACTGTCCATATTCACATAGGGACACAGTGTAATCTCTGAGCCCAATATACAGAGAAAGGAGGAAAAAAGCTAGAATTCTATGCACTACTACACAGGGGCCTAGCACCCTCCAGCTGCCAGCAGAGCTAAGGGAGCAGAAGGTTTTTCTTTTTTCCCACAGAGCACGGTGAACTTCAGAGAGAAGCTGATACCTAAATTAATTTTAGTCTGTGTCTATGTCCAAATTCTAATCAAAAGAAGATGTTGCATCATTCTGACTGCCTCATAGGAGAGGGATGAACCCATTCTTGAAAAAGATAAAGAGCATCTAAAAAGTTTTATAATCCAATAAAGTTTACCAAATGTACAGAAAACATCATTCTATGTGAGATGTTAAACCTCCACTCTCCTGCAAATCAAACATGAAAGAAAGATGAAACAGGGATATTGACTCAGGTAGCAGCATTCTGTATGTAGTAACTGAAGAATAACAAAAAGACAAATTACTAGCATGACTTTAAATTTACCATGGTACTATATATGAGTCATAAAATGATAAAATTGATTATATTTGCACGTACCAGAGTAAAAACATGCAAAGAAAGATTTTAAAAATTCACGACAAAAATAATAAGTACCTAGAGAACAAATGAACGAAAAATTCACAAGCCAAAGCACTAGGGAAAGAACGTTATTGAGAAAATTAAAGAAAAGACCCCGAACTGGTAGCCTATACCATATTCTTTAATGGAAAGATTATAAATCCTTATAGTCTAAATTGAAGCCAACACAGTCCACCAAGCTGCCACACATACGATTTTTGTACTTGTCTCATCTTTTCTTCATAAAAGACTGGACCCATACCGTGAAAATAGGAACTTCCAGACCACTGAGGTATAGAGAAGCAAATGTTCCCCTGGGGATGAGGTAGTTTCTGGAGTTCACATCACAGGTCACCGCGTGAGACAGGTTGATGGGTGCGAGGTCCATGTATCACTGGATCTCGTGAACCACAGCATCCGTGTAGGGGCATGTGGCTCCTGTCCTGTATGCAGGGGCTCCGGTGTCTGCCAATCATGCGGTCAATCTCTTCCTGAACTTTAGCTGAGAAGGCACAAGTAACAGTGACAGAAATATGGAAAAACACACATCACATTACATACCAATTCAGGGATGCATGAAGCACTATGAACATATCCCAACATCATTATAAACATCAGTTATATGCCCAGAAATACACCTAGACACAGGGAAATAATTGCCTTAATAGGTACATATAACTCTCCTACAAGTTATGCTTAAGATACATCAACACGCACCTGAATATCAGCATACATGATAATACAAAGAGAACTGATGGAATGTTTCAAAAAATAAACAGAACATCATTGTCAAGAAATTACAGGCCTTCACGAAAGAGTTAAATGTTAATTTTATATCAATATAATATGTTTGTTGAAAAATTAAATTATAATATATGTGTATTGTGTACTTTGTGTACTATGTGTGTATGCAATTTGCAACTCTCTTTATCTTCCAATTTTCTAATGTTACTACTTTGAACATCCTAGAAGATTCTTTGACAATTTGTTCTCTTTCTAAATAATGACTCTTTCATTTCTTACTTACCTATTCTTAGACAATATCTGATTTACTGGTATGGTAGGTGAGAATTTACTTCTCCATCTCCACCTCACACAAAATATACCCAGACAATTTCCTTAAATCCATTTTCCCCAATATAGTTGGATCACAACTTCTGGCTCTTAGAATATTCATGTTAACATCATTCTGACTACATGAACAATGCTCCTTGGTAAGACAACGATGATTATGTTTCATTTTTGGTTTTTCTTGGACAGAACCATGTCTTTTTCATTCAAAAAAGATAAAATTATTGACACCCTTCTCAAAAAATTTTATCGTGACAAACACCACCTTTCTGGAAACAGATCCCTGAAATAACAAAATTCCTTTAGGCAATACCTTAAGCCTGAATACTAACACATTCAATGTGAATCTAATTTTCATAACATTTCTTAGACTTGGAAATTATCTCAGGCAGCCTCACTAAATCTAGGGTTTCCATTCATGTTTCAATAAGCAGAGTTTCCATTAGAACACTGCACTTTCAGAATGAGGAGAGATCTCTGGAAGAATATAACTACTGTTCAAAGTGAGTCGCATTTTGTAATAAAAGCAATATCCAGTCCCAGGTCAGTACATGCCACCTGTGCCTGGCACAGATATCCTCCCACTAAATAGAGACACTGATTTACTTTTGCTACTTCCCACAGTCTCTTCACTCCTCTCAGGTATCAGCCTGTATTACATAAAGATGTCTCATTATTAACCCTTCTTTAAATTTGGAAAATTAAGCAGGTCTAACAGAAATTTCAATAATGAAGCTTCTCTAAGAGAAATAAGATAGAATGTAGTAGCAATGTCTCCCCAGCATCTTTTCTGAAATTCAGCCCGCCCGCCATGTTGGGCATACCTGTGACCTCTGGGTGCTTCAGCAGCAGGAGGACAGCATGTCTCAGGGTGGAGCTTGTGGTTTCTGTCTCAGCTCCAAGGATATCAAATACAGTGGTTGTCAAGTTTTCGAAAGTAAAGTCCAAATGTGGATTGTCCTTTTTCTAGGAATAATTTGATGAAATTATTTGACAAATTAATTTGCCAGAATTACAGTTAATCCAAAATAACTCACTATTATAAAGTTAAGCCAACACACAACCTGTAAGGTACACTTTTAGAGAAAACTACTATGTTCAATGGTAAGAGACTATAAGTTAGTTGACTCAAGCATCATTTCCTACTGCCTTATCCCTCATTTGCTTGAAGTTCCATTCATCAGCCTCTTTTGCATTAAGTAGCCATGCAGCACAGTTTTTGCCAGTGAGATATAAGCAGAAGCTGTTGAAGTCACTTTCTGTCTTCCTTCCTTCTTACTTAAAAGAAAGATGTGAAGGAGGTGGTAGAGTAGACACCATCTTGGGTCAAGAGGATTTAATCATGAAGTGTGAGGCCCATATACTAAGTCTGCATGATGGAAAATGGAAAGTATTTCACTCTCTGACACTTTAGGGCCTCTGTACCCTAAACTGACACATCACAAGTCTCCTTTTATGTGAGGTAAATAAACCCACTATTTGTTAAAGCCATTGTTAATAGGTTTTCTTTTATTTGCAGACAAATACAATCTTAATTAGTGGGAATAGGTAACTTTGGGCCATATCATGAAAAAGATGTTATAATTGTCCTATTTTACTATTAATTATTGTTCTTAATCTCTTAATGTGACTAATTTATAAATTAGAATTTATCAGTTTGAAGGTACAGGAAAAACATGGTATATATAGGGTTCAGTACTATCTGTGGTTTCAGACACCCACTGAGGGCCTTGGAACATATTCTCTGTGGATAAGGATGGACTACACACCAGGCAGCTGCTGATCACAGCACATGGCCCACTCAGGCAGGGAAAGAAGTTCAAAGTTCTGGTCATCTGAGACTACTCGGAATCCTCCAAAAGAACATACTCTGTGGCCTGCATTGGCAGGGAAGGAAGTCAGCAGCCTTGCCCCACTGCTGAGCATCGCCTCCAGTATACATGTATAAAAATGACATGCTGTACACTTTAAACATATACAATTTTTATTGTCAGTTATTTTTCAACTGTGTGGGAAAATGGGAACCTTTGTACATTCCTAGTGAGAAAGTAAATGTTGAAGTCACTCTGGAAAAGTTTGGCTGTTACTCAAATGTTAGACATAAAATTACCATATGTCCCATCAAGTCCACTCCTAGAAATGGACCCAACAAAAATGAAAACATGTCCATGAAGAAACTTGTACACAATGTTTATAGCAGCATTATTTATAAGTGTCAAAGGTAGGCACAACACAAATGTCCACCAATGGATGATGGATAATCGAATTATGTTAAGTACATAAAATGGAATATTATTCAGCCATAAATAATAACAAAATGTTGATATATAGTACAACCTAGATGAGCCTCCAAAGCATCATACTATGTGAAAGAAGCCAGAAAAAGAAATTCATAATGCTATGGGTAATTTATATGATAAATCCATAACAGGCAAATTTATAGAGACATAGAGCTTTTTATAGGTTACCACATGATGGGGTGGGAGGAATGAGGAGTGATCATTTAATGGATATGGTATGTGTCAGTGGAGTAATAGAAAAGTTTTGAGATTAGAGAGAACTAGTGGTTGGACAATAGTGGGAATGCACTAAATACCACTAAATTGTATACTTTAAAGTGGTTAATTGTATGCTATTTTAATTTCATCTCAATTTTTAAATTGGCATTACTCCATGAATTGATCCACAAATTCAATGCAATTCTCACTGACTTCTTTGCAAAAATTGACCAGTTTATCCTTGAATTCATATGGAAAGTCAAGGCTCCTAAAATAGCCAAAACAATTTTGAAAATCAAAACAGTGTTGGAGGACTCACACCACTTTACTTCAAAACTTATGAAAATGCTGGTAATTAAGACAGCCAGCCAGATGATGTGCTGCTGGCATAATGACCAACATATATGTTACTGGCATAGAACTGCAATCAAAGAAGTACATCCTCACATTTGAAGTTAAGTGATTTTTGACAAGAGAATCAAGGTAATTCACATGGGAAAAAATAGTCTTTTCAACATATGATGCAGGACTCATGCTTACAGACACCAACCTCCAACTCCATCCCTATGCCGATTCATTTTATTTTACACTCAATTAAGGTTTCTCTTTTTTCCCCCTCTGGCTTTATTGAAATATGATAGATAATTTGTTGCTCGTATTTACATTGTACAATTCTATGATTTTTTTTCAGTTACAATTGGCATACAATAACATACCACTTTCAGTTTTACAGCATAGTGATCAGAGATCCACATGACTCAAAAAGTGATCATCCCACTAAATCTAGGACTCTTCTTCCTCCTTACATATTTATTACAACATTATCATCCATCTTCCTCATGCTACACTCTACATCTCCATGTCTATTCTGCAACTATCCATTTGTACCTCTTAATCCCTTTGCCTATTTTTTTTGCCATCCCCCCCAAACCCCCTTCCACCTAGGAGCCCTCAAAATATTCTCTGTATCTATGAGTTTATCTCTACTTTTGTTGCTATCGTTGTCTATTTTGTTCTTTAGATTCCGCAGGTACGTAAAATCATACATTATTTGTCTTTCTCTATCTGACCCATTTCATTCAGTGCAATGTCTTCTAGATCCATCAAGGCAATATCTTTTTCCATCCTCTTCCTTTTAGTCTGAGCATGTCTTTCAATCTGAAGTGAGTCTCTTGTAGGCAACATATGTCGGGGTCTTATTTTCTAATCCATTTGGCCACTCTATCTTTTGGTTGTAGCACTTAAATCTTTTCCTTTTGAGGTACTTGTTGATAGGAATGTAGTAATTACCACTCTTTATTCCTGTTTTTGATACATGTTTTTTCTTCTTAAAGTTGTCCCTCCTACATTTCTTGTAATATTGGTTTGGTGATAATAAATTCCTTTAGCTTATTTTTGTCTGAGAAGCTCTTTATCTGTCCATCAACTGTAAATGATAGCTTTGCTGGATAAAGTATGCTTAGTTGCAGATCCTGGGTTTTCATCGCATTGAACTTTTGTGCCAAGCCCTTCTGTCCTGTGTTGTTTCTTTTGAGAAATCAGCTGCCAATCTTAGGGATGTTCCCCTGTAGGTAACTAACTGCTTTTCTCTTGCTACTTTTAAGATTCTCTCTTGTTATTTAACCTTTGGCATTTTAATTCTGATGTGCTTTGTTGTAGCCCTCTTTGGGTTCATCTTTTTTGGGACTCTCTGAGCTTCCTGGGATTGTATGTTTTTTCCTTCACCAAGTAAGGGAAGAATTCCATCATTATTTTTTCAAATAGCTCTTCAACTTCTTGTTTACCTTCAAGTAACACTATGACACAAATATTTTTACATTTAATTGTGTCCCATAGGCTCCTTAAATTATTATAGCCTTCTCTTCTTTTATTCTTGCTGTTCTGATTGAGTGTCCTTGGCTTCCCCATCCCCTATATCAGTGGTTCGTTCTTTCCTATCTGCAGCTGCCAGTTGATGCTGCTATAGCTTCTGTCCTGCTCAGTCGCTCAGGATCCGGCAGCCTTGTGACGTTGCCCCTTCCTAACTTCTACCTTTGCATGTTGATTATTTCTCTCCCTAGCTGTAGAGTTTCTATTCTTATAGATTTCAGGTGACATTCCTTGCTGTTTTCTTCATGTTTCTGTCGCCACTTTGATTTGGTCACAAGAGGGATGAACAAAGCCTCTTTCAAATATGCCATTTCTTCCCAGCAGAGTTTCTATCTTTTATCCACTTAGTCTTTTCCACAACAACCCATGCACGTCTACATACCTCATTCACCCATCTGAAATTCCCTCCCCTGTCCATCACTGCAAATATGCTAAGGTTCATTTCAAGACACCAGACATGAAGGAAGCCTAGCTAGGTTAAGCCATTCTTTCCCATTCTCCTACACATTGTGTGTAATGGCCATGTCCATCCTTACATTGCAGCATTCTATTATGCATTTTTTAACTTGTTTGTAATTGTTTCCATTTCACCTGAGGTGTCATTCCATCTCTCCTCAGGTAGATTATTAGTACCTAAAGAACAGGATTAACGTATTCCACTTATTTAACAATTTTTCTAATTTAACAATTTTATAGCTTCCATAATACTTAGTGTAGACTTATGCACTAAGGTCTTTAAAATGCTTCTCAGAATTTCTTGCCTGACCATTGAAATATCTCAGGTAAATACAGAAATAGTCAATGAGCCACAAAGTGTACAAGCAATCAACTGAGTTCTTGTTAACGTCTTACCTGCTCCATTTTGATCAGGAAACAATCAATAAAGCCCCAAGGATTGTTAATGTCCAGGAATGTTTGATGTTCCCTTCTTTTCTCCATAACATAAGTTTTTTATTTAAGCAATATTTTTCAGTAATTTGTTATGCCTCCCTGGGATATAATGGAAAATAGCAAGAAAAGATTTGGAGAGCTAAAAAGAAAATGATACTTTATTAGGTAAATAAAGAAGTTAACAAAGACATATATCATATGCCAAGCTCTATGTAGATATTGTACTGTAAATATTAATTAATATTAACAAAAGATGGCTCCTGTATTGAGGGGAATTTTATTTTACAAACATGTAATTTTCTACACTGATAGGTATACTTGAGGGAGAAAATTCTGACCTGAAGATCACAGATGATAATGATGTCCTATACTCAGACATCATGTTTATAGTAGAAAACCATCTTTTTATCATTTCTTTCATTTTTTACATCAGTTGTTCCCTATAATCTTGAAATATGGGATGGCATATAATACTATGATTCACATTTTGCAGATGACAACAGGGGCAAAGGAAGTTTGGGCCACCTGATGTAGAACATAAAATTTGGGCCGCCTGCTGTTTCTAGTTATGTCTAGTAGCCTCAGACATTGAATCAGTTTTTTAGGACTGGGAAGATTCTAAAGATACTATGAAACACAACTGAATATTTTATATATAAAGCAACTGGGCATCAGAGTGACTTCTCTAAGATCATATCATTACCTTTTAGGCAGAGTACAGAACATGTCAGTTAAGCATAGGTAAAACTGTGATTTTTGGTTATGGTTTGTACACCACAGTAACCAATCAATTTGTCATCCTGAAAATATTTACCTTGTCAGTTAGAATGCCACCTGAAACCTCTAACACTCCTACCTTAGTAGTGTTTCCTGGGAGCATCTGTGGTCCTAAATAGTCCCCCTTCTTGAAGGAGATATACTCTTCCTTCCTAAATGCTTATATTACTACCAACCAATGTGTCAAAGAAGTCACTAAGTGTTGACTGGAAGACAAGTTTTGTGAGTAACGAAGCCTTTCACGAAGAATCCAGAAGTCCATTATCTAAGCATACTAGATAAAGGTAACTTTGGAAACTTTAAAGCGATGTCTTACCTAAAAATTCCCTTACCAGCAAAATATTCAACATGCATAAACTCAACACATCACTTTTACCTTCACTTGAGTAGAGTATTTGAACCCAGTTAGTTAAATAATAGTTTTCTAAAAAAATATTCAATGCACATTCACTGGCGTTATTTGTATCCTTTTCTCCCAAAGGGCCTGTTAATTTTCAGGGAAAAGGAAGAAGAAAACATCTTTATTGTCCACGTAACTAATAAAGTTGAGTATCTTTTCTCATGTTTATTGGCCACATGAAAATCCTCTGTTGTAAAGTGACTATTCAAACATTTTGCCCATTTAAAAAATATTTGAGGTATCTTTTTTTCCTTTGTTCTTTTTTTTTTTAAGCGAGACAACCCTTGGTTGACCTCACAGATTACAAGAACCTTGTCAGCATACAATCCCTTATTTTTTTATTTTTTTATTTTTTACACCTACAGTAACTGGTCTTCCTAGGTGGTCTTCATCCAACTACTAACCAGGCCCGACCCTGCTTAGCTTCCGAGATCAGACAGGATCGGGCTTGTTCAGGGTAGCATGGCCATAGACTTTTCCTTAGTTCTTTATATGGTCTGGATATAACTCCTTTCATGGATATATATTCTTTTCCCCCACCTTCTTTAATTCCCGCCCCCCCACTTCCACCCCGACCCATGGATGTTACTGTTCCCCCACAAGAAGTGGATCTCTGAAGGCAGGATGTTCCCTCCCAACGCTCATGGCATGCACCCAGGGCTTGGCGCACCTGGGGCCTGACACACCTGGGGCCTGGTGCACCAAGGGCCTGGCAACCCTGCCGCACTGAAGAGGCCTGGTGCACCAGGGCCTGGTGCACCCGGGGTATGGTCTGTGGCTCCACCTGGGACTTGAACCCAGGACCTTCTGCGTGCAAAGCAGACGTGCTAACCACTACACTATGGAGCCACCTTCTCATGGATATATATTCATTGCCGATATTTCTCCCAGTCTTGTGATGATCTTAAGTGATATCTGTTGATGAATAGATAGTTTAAATATTAAGACCTATTTATAATTGGTGCTTTTTGTGACCTATTTTTAGAAACATCTTTGCAGAGTTCAAGATTGAGATTACTTTCTCTTATTGATGATAATGTCAACTGTAATTGAAAAAAATATTTTTAAGGAAAAAGAAAAACAGAAATAAGACTTTATGTTTCACACTAGAGGTTTTATAGTTTTATTTTTTAAAGGATATGGCAAATTTGAGGAGATAGCTCAGGAATGTCATTACTGCTGTTCAGGGAGAGATGGATAATGGCTAACACACTAGACAGAAAGCATCCGGCTTGTTCAGGTGAGGGTGGAGAGACTTGCTCTGCAAACTGGTAGCCTGCTCTTTCATCAGATTGGAATGAAACAGAGCTCATAAGGGGGTGCTATAGAGCCTACCCCACTGAAGGCTGTGGTGGTGTCTATGTCCTTTGGATCAACCAAATGTTTTAAAATAAAATGCTGTAAAATGTGGGTCAGTATTAAAAACAGCTCCATGCAGGCCAGGCCTTCTCCAATACAAATTCTTTTTCCTAAAAATGACACATAAATTAAATATTTATTTAATGCCGTTTCTGTGTTAGCATGCAGGGAGGCTTAAAAAATATAGAACAAATAAATAAATAAATGTCAGTAAAAGGCTAATTAACCTATGTCTTCTCCTATCTACATTGAAACCCGGTTTCTTTCATTTCCTCAGCACATTATTTCTACATGCACGCTATATGACTAAATATTTTCTGGATTTGCTTTGCTGAGTCTCGTCAGTGACATTTTTCTACACGCACACAGACACACACACACTTACGTATTCCAATTGGCATGAGATACACACTGTACTTTTCTATCTACCTCCAACACACAACTCAATAGGTTTATCTCTCCTCATCCTTATTCTAAAATATAACCTTAACCTTGTCGTATCTCTGCTTTAAAAAAGTTCAAGAGCTTACCATTACTAAGTATAAAAAGAAACATCACAAACTAGCCACAAGCATTACTACCTATCCACTAATCTCAAAACAGACTGGCAATTTCGACTGTTATCTCACATTCCAGTCATTCCCTCAAATGAACTAGTCTTCTCCTCTGCTCTTCCTGCTGATATTCTCCACATCCTTCTAGATCTAGCTCAGATGTCATCAATTGTACGCAAACTTCTTTGACGTGCTCAGGGTATGTAATTCACTCCCTCTCTGTTTTCCACACCCTCGTTAATGCTCCTGATACAGCACACTTCACGTGAAATTATAATTATTCATCTATCTCACAGACTGGAACATAAGCTCTTAATGTAGGGCCTTAGATCTTGTAATGGTACCCACAGTGTCAGAATAAAAGTAAGCCTGCAAATGTGAAATGAATAGAAATCTTGAGCAGGCTCGTTATGCAACAGTGGGCCCAAAATACAAGGAGAAAGATAAGGAACAGTATAGTAGTGTCTTGTTTTGGGATCATCTCTGGGTATTGCTCATAATCTTGGGATGACAAGACCAAAATTTTCTTGATACTTATTTTCTTAGATATTCAATCAGGAGCAAATCTCCCATTTTTGTCTCTGTTTCAGTGACTTCTATAGGAAAAACCCTTCACCCTCTACTCTTCCCACTGTTTCTCCTTTGGAGTGTGCTGAATATTCTTTGTTTCTTCATCCTTCCAGGCCCATTCTGTGTGTGTTTGTCTTTTATGGTTACACTATGTTAAGAAAGCTGATTTCTACAGAGTGCATAAACCCAGAAGTTAGTTCTCTCTCAATTCAGAGGATTAGATATTAAAATGACCAGAGTATGATTTCCTTAATTTCACCCTGCCAGGCCACAGTTTAGGCAGTGACTATATTCCTCCACCTATAGACACATCTCCTGTTGAGGCATACATTCTCTCTTTGCTAAAGATCTACTTGGGTTCCAGTAACATCTACCTTCCCTTGTTTCTTCCAACCTAGGATGGTAACATCTTCCTGCCGGTGCTAGTCCCTGAGTAATTTACCACATCTTGTTACTTCCCTTAATCCTGTTCACACCTCTGAAAACATTCTTTTCATTAAACTTTCTTTAATTGGCCTTTTTGAGTATGCCACCTATTTTTTCCAGGACCCTGACAAATTGAAGGGTGATACTCAAATGCTACTTTCTGCAAGAAATTTTCCCTTACCCTCCAACTACTTTGCCCTCTGCTCCTGCCCCACCCCCCCAAAAGGCAAGAATCAGGAGCTTCTCTTTCTGGGCTCCCACAACGTCCCCACAAAGAGTATTTGTCTCTTTGGAGTCTCAATGCCTGTTAATTTGCCTTCCTCTCTCTTAGAGAAAAGATCTGTTTCTTATTTACATTTGTATCCTTGGGTCTGAACATGAGTCCGCTCCACATAGGGTCCTCAGTGAAGTGTATTGAGTGAACTGGCCTCCCTGGGTGGGTAAGGAAAGTATGAGTGGAGTCAGGCTTCTAGGAGGAGTTCTTAAGAATCTCAGTGGTGGGTTATGGAACAGAACTCAGTGATCAGCCTCCAATCCAATGAAAACCTAGACTTTGGGGGTTGTGCCTCTGGCCTCATACAAATGACTATTTGTCTAATGCAGAGTCACCTCCATGCAAAGCCTTCCTCATCTAGTTTGATCCCTGATGTATAGATAAAAATGAAGCTTGCTTGCCTGCTGAAAAAGCTATGAAGTAATTACTCTTCTTAAAGTTGCCCCTTTCATCCAGGAAGTGGCCAGGATCAAACTGATCTGGGTTGGGAAACTCTTTGTCATCATATAGGACAGAAGTCAGAGATATAAATATACTTGTGCCCTGATTTAAGAAGAAACAGATAAACTAGATTATAAAGGAGGTCATGGAGCTTGGAAAAAAGTCCTTTAACTTATCCTTTTGTTTTATAGTGAGGAGATTGAGGCATAAAAAGGAGAATTTATTTATTTCATGTCACATAAATTAATGACTAAGCCCAACAGGTCTTAAATCATATAATGCCAGTCCAGGGCACTGTTCATTGACTCCAAGGCCATCCTCTCCAATTTGTAGGCTGACCCAAGTACTTGCTTTTTAGAAAATTAAGGAAGCTCCTTGAAGTACATTGTTCTCAACAAATAAATTGCACTATTGTCTTAAAGTGTTGATGTCACTGAAAATCCAGCTCATTCTGTTTGGAACCGAGTATGAGGTCTTCTTAAAAACTCCTCTTAAGTGGCTGTATTCTGAAAACCCTTTACTTCCCCATCAGGATGAGAAACTATTAAATATTCCCTCCTTCTACTGTGTTCTTTCAATTAAATTGTTGCATATTTTATTTATGAAAAATTTGACAAGTAAGTGATACAGATAGTTGAGGAAGCAAGGAGAGTATAAGATACTGGTTAAGTGGTAGGAATATTAAGACATACACTGTAAAGCAGAGAAGTAGACAGCAGATTGGGCTAATGGACCAGCAGAGTGTACTAAAAATCCTGTGGTGATATAAGCAATATTATATCTATAAGATTGTATCAATGAACTAGAAGGAAAGGAGCATGTGATCAGAGCACCAGTAAGATGCCTGAGTTATGATTAGCAATACCTGTAGGAAGTTAGGCAACCTGTAATTCTACTACTGTGATAGTTGATAACCTAAGATTCCTAAGAAGGAGTATCAGTGAAAGATCTCTCACCTTGGGAATAAGATATTCTCTGAACTTAATATCCTGAGTAATCTTATAGGGTAGGTTGTTGGGGATAAGGATAATGTATCTCTGGATCTCATGAACCACAGCATTCATGTAGGGCATGTGACACCTGTCCTGCATGCAGGGGTTCCGGTGTCTGCCAATCACAGTCAATCTCCTCCTGGACTTTAGCTGCAAGATAGGAATCAGAATTTATGTGAAATGGGAAAGACCTTTAAAATAATCTTCTTAATTATGGTTACATTGTGCTGGGAGATGGGGAGACAGAAAATTACGTATGGCTATCTCCGTAAGGGAAAAAAAAGAAACAATTTCAATTTCCTGGACAAATTGTAATCTCTTTAGAGACTTAAATACATGTGCATATAAAACACAATTGAATCATGAACTTCATTTCTCAACTTCGATTTTCTATTTTGTGTACTTTTGTTTGATAGACTTAGGGGTCTGCAATCTTGAAGGCTCACTATAAACCATGTAGTATAACCTCTTTGTGTATACCAGTTGTTTTATTTTAAATACATAAGTACCAAGAAGGTAAGTTCTACCCACTGTAGTAAATGGTTCATAAATAAAACAATTAAAAAAGATGTTTAGTTGACTCAGCACATAGGAACAAGAAGTAAGTTAACATTTATTTAGAATGCAAAATTCGAAAAGCATGCTGCATTATTTATTATATTACTTTATCATTCCTTAAAATGATTCTATGTGTTGGGTATTATTTTGTGTATCTTAAAAATTAGAAAACAGGTTCAGAAAAGTAAATATATTTCTTAAGTACATCCAGATATTATGTGGTCTTTCTGATTCCCAAAACCACAATCTTAGAAATCGAATAAGATTACTGAAAGTAATTTGTGTTAGTGAATTATATTTTTCTTTTACCTATAAAATACATGTTAATAATATATAGTTTAAGTAGGACTATTCATTAGTTAAAACAAATACTTATTAACTTTTTTCTATGAGGAAAAACCATTGCTGATAGAGTCTATAAACCATTTTCTCCAATACCATGTTGCTATTTGGGTCAAATGGTATTTATCTACAACCTGAAGAATGTTTTTTTGTAAGGAGCATATAAAACTCTGTGACTTAATAGCTATAAAATAAAAGGTTAGGAATTTTAGAGAATTTTTACACTTTCTCAGATTGAGAGGCTGGAGTTTTGTCTAGAAGAAAGTGATTATATAAAGTGATTAGGAACTGCTTATAAAACCAGATGTTTAGTAAAATGGTACAGTAAGAGATGAAGGTGGGAAGAAAAAGAGAAAAATATAAATGATATAATGCAAAAAATGTTTTTCCATTTGAAAAAATCCAATGGAAAATGAAAATGGAAGCAATGGGGAGATATGACATGAGAAGGGCTTTTGCAACGTATATAAGATTTAAAAGTTTAAAGAAAAAATGTCATATACTATTTATAATCATAATCAACGTAGGTCTTAGAAGTATAAGTGAAGTTATTTGGCTAAACGAGTCCGTGTCACATGAAAGAAATATATCATCATATCTCACGTGTGCACAAGCAAAGGAATTTGAGGCTATGCTTTTAAATTGTACCATTTGGAAAGAACCTCATTCATACTGGGAGGGAAGAAGGACTTTAAACAAAGTAGAAAATCTGGTGTTGATGTCATGGAGATGAGCTTTGTGAGATTTAATTGTACTAAAAGTGTTTTAATGTGCCAAAACACAAAATGTGATATAGTGGTGATAGAAATAATCCTCTTAGATGAGGACTCAACAAAAAAAAAGAGGAGGAAAAATGGAAAAGTTGCATTTGCAGGAGAAATCATGTTTGTGAGGAAAAATCTGTTTGCCCAAAATGGTATATTTGAAAAGAAATATTCGTTTGTGTAATTTTTTACTTAGAGAGTAAGTCTCTTTGGTAGAAAAAGAATGTAATTTTGTTGAGTCAATCTTTAGATTGCCAGTGCATTTGAGTAGAAATATCTTTTGATGAAAATATACTTATCTGGACATGGAAGGTATATCAAGTGCTATCTTTTCAGGGAAAGAGGAAGGCAAATTCTTTCCAGATCATAAGACAACTCTGTTTACTTCATCCATCCCAATGCAAATCAAGGACTCTCCACCATAGCAGGGAAACAATGACCTTTCAAATCTCTGCTGCTATTTAAATTGTTTTTCTCTTTTTGTACTATAATCTAATTTGAAATTAATATATCCAATAATAGGAAGATGTACTAGTGAAATTTTCTCGTACATCGTTTAGGCAGGTGAAGAGTGGAATAGTTATCAATGTTGCCTGCCAATTTCCACCTGGAATTTCATTCTGCGCATCATCTGTGATCATATCTGTGACCTCTGGGTGCTTCAGCAAGAGCAGGAATGCATATCTCAGGGTGGCGCATATTGTCTCTGTTGCCCCAGAAAATATATCCATTACCATAATGATCAAGTTGTCCATGGTAAATACAGATTGTTTATTGTGCTTTTCCTAAGAATGATGTGTTAGAATTGCCTAATAAAAGAGCCTTAGAGATAACATAAAATAGCTCAATAACATCATTATTTGCTTAATTTGCTTATTTGGAAAATTAAGCCAGTCATCAGAGAGTGCTATAGCTGAAAGATAAAGTTAGATGAGTTGTTAGGATTCCTTCAAACAGTTAAAATAAATTCAGTTACAAATTTCCAACAAGTCCTTTCTGATTCCTCACTTTCTTACCCACAAGAGCCAATGAGTTACTCTATAATTTTTTTTGGACATAATTTTTATCAAGTCATCGCTGCTACTGTCAATTCTATCAACTATTGTCTATTTTATCATGTCTAAATTTCTTATTCAAGCCTCCAGAACCACCTACCCCCCAAACTGCATCCCTATTCCCAATGTCATCAGTTATTATACTCTCAACAGTTTCTCAATTACAATCAAGATAACCCTTTTGAAAATTCCACATACTTGATCACTGCAATTTCATTCCCTAGATCTATTTTGTCTTCTCTGTTAATCTAAGCCAGAGTTCTCACTAAATCTGTGTCATCTGGGAAGATTTCTCAGTGTTTTTCCAAAGGCAAGCCTTTCTAGATTCCTATCGATTCCTATGTTCCCTCATGTGTTACATCTTCCATTTATGGAACTTATTTTATGAACAATAATATGTTGCTTATCATTAATAAATAATGTGTATGTGCTTGTTTGTGTGTGTGTGCTTTAATCTGCTTCTAAATAAAGAACCAGCTTTAACATGGCAAATATAAAACCTTCTAAGTCATTTTAGGTGAGAATTTAGAAGTATTTCAAGACACTCAATATGGTTTGCACAAGCAATTAATACATCTTTAAGAAGAAACACTGTTTTACTATCCCAATTTCATCAGGAAGATCAAAGCTAATCCATGAGTCATATCACCCACAAAGATGAAGTAGCAAATCTGGGTCATTTATACCTTTTCCATTTTAATCAGAAAATAGTCAATAAAGTCTTGAGGGTTATTGAGGTCCAGGGATTTTTGGTGTTCTTTCACTTTCTCCAAAATAAATTTTTTTTGTTCAATAATTTTTTCGATTAATTTATTATGACTTCCTGGGAGATAATGTATTATAAAAGAGAAAGCACTGTAGAGATGAAAGAGTAAAAAAATTATTCGTTAATTCACTCAGCAAACTTTTAGAGTCCCATATTATGTATCAGACACTCTTCTATGTGCTGAGTAGATAAAGATGAATAAGACATGCTTCCTGCACTTGATTCCAAGAACATACTTGGAACTTGAAGGAGAGGGAACTGATATAATGGCCAGAGTTACAGTATACACAAGTTGTAAAGCAATTCCAAAACTATTTAAATTTATTTCGTAACCATAATTATCTGAAGGAATTCAGGAGCATAGCATCTCCTTCCAAATGAGGATACTGAGGTTCAGAAAGGTTAGTCAACCAGTCTAAGAAACCAAATTAGTGATAGAGCTAGAACCCAGTGTGTATCCCAATTTACCATACACATATTTCTGCAAGTCACCTAAAAAGTCAGTAGAACTTATATCCCTTTTTTTGTAATGAAGAAACCATGCATTAGAAAGATTAAAATTACTTAGTTTATTTTTATTTAGGCATTTTTATACTCCCAAGAATGTGCACATTGCCCTCCTTCATCTGGCCATTCCCAATCTTAAAGTTTGCTGACTGCTTTAGACAGCACCTTCATAACTTAATACCCTCAGTAGGCACTGAAGCATTTTATTCAGGCTGGTAGCTTGTATCAAACTAGATAGATAATCGAGAAATCTAGATCCAGGTGTAGCTCATTCCTTGTCTAGGCTAGGCTACTTTGGAAAATATGCTTAATATCTCCAGGTGACAGTTTCCTGTTCTAAAAATGAGAGGTCGACTATTTGTTCTCCAGGGTCCTTCCCAGGTGGAACACATTATGACCTATGATCCACATTGAATTTTAATTGTTAATGATTGTATATTATAGGTTACTAACATTTTTGACAATGTACTATAGTAAGAAATATACTTTACACCACCACCTTTTTCATCTATAGATATACAAATCAGGAAAAAATTTTTCTCAAAAATACCTTGTTATTTTTTGATGCACTATGACATAATATTTTTCTTTCTATTACTATAGTTCATGTTTTAAAATTCCTTTCAACACATTAAATTGATTTGATAACTCACTAAGTGGTTACAAATAATAGTTTGATAAACATTACTTTAGCCATTTTGAGAAAAAGGCAAAGGGATGGGATAGGCATGAAGAATAAATTACCTAGAAAATTATTTCCTATTTAAAGGAAATGACTTTACCTGTATCCAGGCTGTGCCTAGAATCATGAAGTTTTCATACAAACACTTTATAACTTTTAGAAATATCTCATTGTTGTACTCAAAGCGATGCTGGAAAAGTATGGAACAGATCACATTGCAGCGAACACAGCCCAGAAGGAAAGTAGGATCTCAAAGGCAGATGCTAAAAACAATGTAAGTTAAAAGCTAGAGCAGAATTTTCACATGAATCATAAGTTGATTGTTTAAAATAATTGAGAAGGTTGACTTCTAAGATTTTTTAAGTATAGGAACTACCTGGATATGCCATCATCATTAAAAAATCAACATGCCTAAAATAAAATTTACTGTGTTTCCCCAAACAAAACTGTAACCCAGTCCAATTTATTTATTAATTCCTCCCCTGCCCCAGTAGTCTCCCATTTACATCATTCTCCAAATAAGAGCCACAGATAATTTACAAGAAGGACTTCACTTAAAGATATCTTTAAAGGCGTAAAATTTAGCTCTCAGTGTGACTACTTCCTGATGCCCACAAGAAACTGAGCAACCTAATAAGAAAATAAGGAAACTGAAGACACTTGAAATCATATTTTATAAAACACAGTTGAAAAAAGTCGAGTGTGCTTTTCTTATAGAAGAATAATGAAAAAACCCGAAGGTACATTCAGATATTTGAAAAAATATGTTATAGTATGGGAAACAGGGTCTCTATACATGATAAATATGACTCCATTTTTTGGTGTTTGGCTGTTGGCAACTTCTCAGCCTTACTTTTTCTTCTACTCACATCTGGATAAATTGATATAAAAAAAATTCTAGTAGTCTCTCCGTTGGTACAAGCAGAGTGTTTAAACCACCCAAGCTCTGACGGGCATACAGAGCTCTCATCCCCTAACCTTGAGCCAGTATTCTTTTCCTGCTGTGTCAGGACATTTTGGGATCTACTTAGGGACCACCCTAGCCTCCACAGAAAGCTTCATTATGTCAGTGATAAACTTTTTCATATCCTATTGGGGTGTGCATGACACCTTTGATCTCAACTTCTAAATCAAATTTGGTGCAGGAGGTCCATCCTGCCTCTGTGTGGTAACTGCCACAACACTACAACTCAAAAAGAAAAACTTAGCAGGGATCAAAAAGTAGAAGTTGCAAGGAGAAAAGGTTCTGCTCAACATGTGAAAGAAACTTCTAATGGTTATAATTATCCATTGAGGAAATGGGATACCCCAGCAGTGTGAAATCCTCGTAGCTGGGTAGAATCAAGCAGAGTCTAGGTGATCATAGGTCAGGAAACCAAAAGGTCATATTCACTATGGAAAAAGTTGAACCAGTTAATAATAAATTCTGCTTGGAATATGAATTAAGTGCACAAAATAATTTCCCAGGTAATATGTATCAAAACTCAAAATTTATTGACTCACTAATTCCATTTCCAAAGTTTTAGTCTAATAAAGTAGTCAGAGATGCACAATAATTAATACTAATTGAATTTTAAAATATTAATAGCAACAACTGAGAATAGTTTATCTAGCCAAAAATAAAAGACTGGTTAGATAAACTATGATACATCTAAAATAATGGAATACTGTACATTTCATTAATAATGTTATTTTAAACATTTAAAATTAAACATCTGAAAATATTTATTTAATATATTAAATTTAAGCGTAAGGTTACAGAACAATAAATGCAGTATAAGCCTCATGTTCTTATGCTTTCTGCTAAGTCTCCCTTCATTCCTAGATAAAATGTGTCAAAAGTTCACACAATGTCCATTGATACACTGCTATCATGTTCAGAAATTTATTCTAAGGAAAATCCCAAGAATTATGAAAATATTTGCAATAATTGCATTTTAAATATTAATATCAGCAAAAGAAAAGGGAAACACCCCATCTGGACAGTAATATAACATTGGTTTTAAAAATAATAATGGTGTCACCATAAAGAATATAGTATTATTGAGTTGATAATGTTCTTGAAAAATATTTAAATATTGAGGTTAAAAACCACATGTCTCATGATTTTGATCTTACTCCTTTCCTGCTAAGTCTCTAGCCCACCCCTTTCTCTTCTACCCCACTCCAAGTCCTGCATGTGCACACACATAGGCACACACCAAGCAGATTTACACTGCTGTTTCTCCATCCCTTCACACCTACACTCCTCCGGGTGATCTGTAAAGCAGCCCTACGCATTGAGAAGGTTTTGGTGTGAACCACCAATGCTTTTTCCCCTCAGTCTTACTGAGATAAAACTGACATTCAGCACTGTATAAGGTTAAGGTGCACAGTAGAAGGACTTGACATACATATATTGTGAAACATTTGCAATGTTTATCAAGAAGCTACTAAAGAAGTTGCTTAGTTTTTCAAGTTATTGTGCCCAAAACTACTAGCTGATTACCATAATCTATGTTCTCTTCTTCTTCCTGGGCACACAGATACCCACATTGCCCAGTTCCTCTGAGATTTAGGTATAACCCTGTGACTAAGTTACAGCCCATGCAATGTAAAAGAAGTGTTGTGTACCACTGTCATATCCGATCCATTAAAAACACTATTTGCTCTTTTCCTTGTTCTTAGCTCCCTCCACTACCATGCAAAGAGATGAATCCTGGGTGACACTGGAAGCCACATGTTGAAGATATCAAAGCCCTTATTAACTTGGTGTCTAAAAAGGTGAACCACTCCACTTCTTACTACTGTTATGTGAACAAAAAGTAAAGATCTATGCACTCCAATATTCATGGCAGCATAATTTACAATAGCCAAGATATGGAAACAACCTAAATGCCCAGCAGACGACTGGATAGAGAAATTATGGTCATTGGAGGTCCTAGCAAGTGCAATCAGAAAGTAATAAAAGGCATCCAAATAGGAAACAAAGAAGTCAAACTGTCACTATTTGCAGATGACATGATTCTCTATATAGAAAACCCTAAAAACTCCACAAGAACACTAGTAGAAACAATAAGCAAATACAATAAAGTCTCTGGATACAAAATCAATGTTCAAAAATTTCATACCGTTTCTATACTCTAATAATAAAGTGTCAGAAAAAGAAGTGGAAAAAATAATTCCTTTTAAATTGCAACAAATTGGAATAAATTTAAAGAAACATGAGAAGGACCTATATAATGAAAACTATAAGACCCTATTAAAAGAAATTGAAGAAGATACAAAGAAATGGAAAGATATTCCGTGTTCTTGGGTGGGAAGAATCAACATAGTTAAAATGACCATATTACCTAAAGCATTATACAGATTTAATGCAATCACCATCAAATTCCCATTGGCATTTTTTAAAGAAACAGAACAAAAAAACATCAGATTTGTATGGAAGCACAAAAGACCCTGAATTGCCAAAGCCATCCTGAGAAAAAAGAACGAGGCTGGGGACATCACACTGCTTGACTTCAAATTATACTACAAAGCGATAGTAATTAAAACAGAAAGGTATTGGCAGAAAAACAGACACACAGACCAGTGGAACAGAATTGAGAGTCCAGAAGTAAACCCATATTTATATTGGGCAAATAATTTTCAACAAAAAGCCAAAAACATACAGTGGAGAAAGGAAAGTCTCTCCAATGAATGGTGCTGGGAAAACTGGAAAGCCACCTGCAAAAGAATGTTGTCTATCACCACACACCTGTTGTCTGTCACCACACACCTGTTGTCTATCACCACACACCTGTTGTCTATCATCACACACCAAAATTAACTCAAAATGGATTAAAGACCTGAATATAATACCTGAAACAATAAAATGCATAGAAGAAAACATAGGAACTAAACTCAAGGACCTTGGACTAAAAGAGGATTTTATAAATTTGACCTCAAAAGCAAGGGAAATAAAAGCAAAAATAAATGAATGGGACTACATCAAACTAAAAAGCTTCTGTTCTGCAAAAGAAATTGTCAACAAGGTAAAGAGACAACCATCTGAATGGGAAAATATATTTGCAAGCAACACCTCCAATAATGGCCCACTATCCAAAATATACAAAGAACTCGTACGACTCAATAAAAACAAAAAACCAAATGATCCAATCAAAAAATGGGCGGAGGACCTGAACAGACACTTCTCCTGAGATGACATACATTTGTCAATAAACATGAAAAGATGCTCAACATCGCTAGATATTAGGGAAATGCAAATCAAAAGCACAATGAGATAACATTTCACACCTGTTAAAATAGCTATAATCATGAGGACAAGTAGTAACAAATGTTGGAGAGGATGTGGAGAAAAAGGAACCCTCATACACTGCTGATGGGACTGCACATTAGTACAGCCACTATGGAAAACAGTATGGAGGTTCCTCGAAACACTAAGAATTGATCGACCATATGATCCAGCAATATCTCTACTGGGTATTTACCCCAAAGACTTGAAAACCCATATCTGAAAAGATATTTGCACATTGATGTTCATAGCAGCATTATTCATGGTGGCCAGGACATGGAAGCAATCAAAGTGTCCTACGACAGATGATTGGTTAAAGAAGCTGTGGTACATATATACAATGGAATAATACTTAACCATAAAAAGAGATGAAATACTGCCATTTGTGACAACATGGATAGACTTCGAGATAATCATGCTAAAAATTACATGATATCACTTATATGTGAGATATAAACCTAAAAGCAACATATGAACAGGACAAACAAACAGAGACTCATGGACATGGACTACACAGCACAGTCTGAATTTTCATTGGCCTGGTGAGCCCTGCTCACTCCACCCTGGTGACTCCCTGGGACTCTACCTCTTCCAACTTGCACAACACCAGAGACCTTTTCATGACTGACAGGCAGCCGTCGTTGGCTCCCACTGTAGTTTTTCTTGGACAACTCTTGGGGGTATATGGCCCCCAGGCAAACAGCAGCTGGCCTCAGTGGGCTCTGAGACTTCTGTGGAGTTGCCCCAGGCTCAGCACTTGTCCCAAATCTGAATCTGCATTAGCCCACTGAACACCACTTGCCCCACACTGGTGATTCCCTGAGGCCCTGTCCCACCCACCTCCCATACCATCCATACCACTGAGGCTCTTAAAGTGGCTGAGCCTTATGAACAGATAGCAGGCAGTGGCAGGCTTAGGGGTTCTCTGGGAATTTTGCTAAGCTTTCCCAAGCCTGGTACTGGTAATGGCTGGCTTCAATTTGGAGAAACATGGCCTCTCTCATGCACCTCCAGGTCTAGCACATGCAGCAACAAACCATGGATCACTTGATAGCTCCTACCAGATAGCCCCCAGACCAACTAGTCACAGGCAGCAGCTTCCATGAGGCTCCAGAACCAGCACACGCGAGAGCTGGCTTCAAACCATAACAGACCATCAGTAATTAGCCCACAAGCAGCACATCCAAAGAGGGTTTCAGCAGGCACCAGAGCCTGCTGGGGTAAATCCCACTCCATCATACAGCAGCACATATGCTGTAGTCGTGGCCAGTCCTCACGGCCAGTAAGCTTGAGGGTTAATTCCACCCACTGATGTACTAAGAGCAATCAAGGCTCAACTACAAAAGGAAGGCAAACAAAACCTACACAAGGGATACTCCTGGAGCATTCAGCTCAGGTGACCAGAAAGACTGCACCACTGGGCTCCACAGGACACCTACTACATAAGGCCACCTTCCCAAGACTAGGAGACATAACAGTTATACCTAATGCATAGAAACAAACACAGAGAGGCAGCCAAAAAAAAGAAAGAAACAAACAAACAAATAAACATGTCCCAAATGAAAGAACAGGCAAAAACTCCAGAAAAAGAACTAAACAAAATGGAGACAAGCAATATATCGGATACAGAGTTCAAAACAATGGTTATAAGGATGCTTAAGGAACTTAGTGAGAACTTCAGCAAGGAGATAGCAAACACTGAAAAGGACATAGAAATTATAAAAAAAGAACCAGTCAGAAATGAAGACTATAGTAACCGAAATGAACAATACACTAGAAGAAATCAACAGCAGATTAGATGAAGCAGAAGATCAAATCAGCAATTTAGAAGACAAGATAGCAAAAAAGACCCAATCAGAACACACACATACATACAAATTTTTTTAATGAGGATAGTTTAAGGGACCTTGGCCTGCACAGGAGCCTCTTCGAGTGTAACAACATTAGCATTATAGGGGGTACCAGAAAAAAAGAAGCGAGGGAACAAGGGATTGAGAACCTATTTGAATAAATAATGTTGGAAAACTTCCTTAACCTGGTGTAGGAAATAGACATACAAGACCAGGAAGCACAGAGAGTCCCAAACAAGAGGAACCAAAGAAGCCCACAACAAGACACATCATAATTAAAATGTCAAAGATTAAAGACAGAGAATCTTTAAAGTAGCAAGAGAAAGGCAGTTAGTTACCTACAAGGGAGCCCCTGTAAGATTGTCAGCTGACTTGTCAACGTAAACTTTCCAGGCCGCAAGGGATTGGCAAGAGATACTCAAGGTGATGAAAAGCAAGGAATTACAACTGAGACTACTCAATCCCATGAGACTATCATTTAAAATTGAAGGAGATATAAAGAGCTTCCCAGATGAGAAAAAACTAAAGGAATTCGTCTCTAAAATAACTAGTATTACAAGAAATGTTAAGGGGACTTCTCTAAGAATTAGAAGAGGGAGAAGAAAAAGAACATAAATATGAATAATAAATGGCAATAACTATGAACCTACCAATAACCACTTTAAATGTACATAGATTAAATGCTCTGATCAAAAGACATAAAGTAGCTGAATAGATAAGAAATCAAGACCCATACATATGTTGTCTCCCAGAGACCCACTTCAGATTGAAAGACATACACAGACTGAAAGTAAAGGGATAGAAAAAGATATTTCAGGCAAACAGAATCAACAAAAGAAAAATGGGGTAGCAAATTATTTATATAAGAGAAAATAGAATTTAAAACAAAGGCTATAAGAAGAGATAAAGAGGGACATTAGATAATGATAAAGGGATCAATCCAAGAAGAAAATGTAACCCCTGTAAAAGTTTATGCATCCAAAATAAGAGCAAAACAGTCATAGTAGGGGACTTTATCACCCAATTGATTTCAAGGGATAGATCGTCTAGAAAATCAACAAGGAAGCCATAGCCTTAAATGGCACATGAGATCAGATAGATTTAATTAATATTTTTAGAGCATTTCTCCCAAAAAAAAAAACAGACAAGAAAAAAAGAAATAAAAGGCATCCAAATTGGAAAAGAAGAAGTAAAACTGTCATTATTTGTAGATGACATGATACTATATATAGAAAACCCTAAAGATTCCACTAAGAAACTATTAGAACTGATAAATGAATTCAGTAAAGTAGCAGGATACAAAATTAATATTCAGAAATCGGTTGCATTTCCATGTACCAATAATGAATTATCAGAAAGAGAAATGAAGAAAACAATCCCATTTATGACTGCATCAAAAAAATAATATATCTAGGAAGAGATTTAACCAAAGAGATAAAAGACTTATACTCAGAAAATTATAAGACATTGAAGAAAGAAATTGAAGAAGATACAAATAAATGGAAGCACATACTATGCGCATGGATAGAAAGAATTAACATCATTAAAATGTCCATACTACGCAAAGCAATCTACACATTCAGTGCAATATCCATCAAAATACCAATTTTCACAGACCTAAAACAAATAATCCTAAATTTTATATGGAGCCATGAAAGGCCCCAAATAGCTACAGGAATCTTGAGAAAGAAGAATAAAGTTGGAGGTAGCACAATACCTGATATCAAACTATAGTACAAGGTATGGTAATCAAAACTGCATGGTACTGGCATAAAAGCAGACACATAAATCAATGCAACAGAATAGAAAGCCAAGAAATAAACCCACGGGTATATGGTCAATTAATCTGTGACAAAAGAGGAAAGAATATACAATGGGGTAAAGACAGTCTATTCAATAAATGGTATTGGGAAAACTGGACAGATAGATGCAAAATAAATGACCACATTCTTATACAATTTATAAAAATAAACTCAGAATGAATTAAAGACTTAAATGTAAGACCCCAAACCATAAAACTCCTAGAAGAAAACATAGGCAGCAAACTGTCTGACATTGCTCTTAGTAATATTTTTTTCCTGATACGTTACCTTGTGCAAGGAAAATAAAAGAAAAAATAAACAAATGGTACTACATCAAACCAAAAAGTTTTTTCTCTGTAAAGGAAACCATCAACAAAACAGAGAGACAATCTACTGAATGGGAGAAGATATTTGCCAATGACACATCCAATAAGGGGTTAATATCCAAAATTTATTAAAAAAAACTCATGCAATTGAATATACAAAAAAACTAAATCCAAATGAAAAATGGGCAGAGGACCTGATTAGACATTTCTCCAAAGAGGATATACAGGTGGTCAAGTCACATGAAAAAATGTCCAAAGCCACAATCATCCGAGAAATGCAAATTAAAACCACAATGAGATATCACCTCACACCTATCAGAATGGCCATCATCAATGAATCAACAAACACGTTTTGGTGAGGATGTGGAGAAAGGGAAACTGTTGCGCACTATTGGTGGGATTGCAAATTCGTGCAGCCACTATAGAAAACAATAGAGATGTTCCTCAAAAAATAAAAAATAGAATTACCTATGACCCAGCAATTCCACTTTTGGGTATTTATCCAAAGAAATTCAAAACAGTAACTTGAAAAGATATATGGACCCTCTGTGTTCATTTCAGCATTATTTACAATAGCTAAGATATGGAAGCAACCTAAGTGCTCATCAATACACGACTGGATAGAGATGTGTTGTATATGTATATGTATATGTATATGTATATGTATATGTATATGTATATGTATATGTATATGTATATGTATATGTATATACGTTGGAATATTATTTGACCATAAAAAAATGAAATCCTACCATTTGTGACAACGTGGATGGACTTGAAAGGTATTATGCTAAGGGAAATAAGTCAGACAAAGAAAGAAAAATACCATATGATCTCACTTATATGTGGAATCTGAAAAACAAAATAAACAAACAAACAACACATAAACAAATTCACAGATGCTGGGAACAAGCTGATGGTTGCCAGATAGGAGGGATGTTGGGAGTCTGGGTGAAAAAGTAAAGAGATTAAGAAGTATAAATTGGCAGTTACAAAATAATCATGGGGATGTAAAGTAAAGCATAGGGTATATAGTCAATAATATTGTAATAACTATGTATAGTGGAGGTAGTAGACTAGTTGAAGGTTTCACTTCATAAATTATATAAATGCACAATGAAACTAATATAAAATAATATTAAATGTCAATTGTAATTGAAATATCGAAAAGCAGGGAAAAGATAAAGGGAATAAGTGGTTCAAACTTCCAGGTATAAAACAAATAAGTCATGAGGATGTAGTGTACAGCATAGAGGATATAGTCAGTAATATTGTGATAGTGTTGTACAATGTCAATGGTTGCTGGACTTATCATGGTGATCACTTCCTTAGGTAAAAAAATGTTGAATAACTACGATGTACACCTGAAACTAATACAATATTGTATGTTAGCTACATTTTAACAAGAATCTTTAAAAAAAGATTTCCACCTGAAACAAATATAACTAATATAATATTGTATACCAACTATACTTAAATTTAAAAAAAAAAAGTATACTTTGGAAAAATAAAATGAAATAATAAAAGTCACCATATCCAAATTTAAAAAAAAATAATTTTAACTTCTAGGTCCAGTAATCTAATAAAAATTACATTACTGAAATGATAATTATTATTACTAGTAATATTACTATTATTATCACCATCAATAGTTATGCTTTATTCAACTCCTACTATGTGACAGGGGCTATATCATTAATTTTATTCATATTATTAAATTTGCCTACCAAACCTATAATTGCTCCAAATTTCTCCTTCCTTCTTATACTTAAAATAAATATGTTTCTCCTCCTGTTTAAGAGAAGTTCCTCCATCTAATAATTGTCCCTCATTATTCATTTTCTACATAATCTTTTTAGCACTAGAGAACTCTATGTTTTACTAATACATAAGGACATTTCCCAGCTTCCCTGTGTGGCCATAAAACCAATTTTCCATGAACTAAGTTTACCAGAATGATGTTTGTAAATCTTATGCTGTTGCATAAAGGGTAACAGCATGAGCTCCTTTTCTCCCCCTACCCATGGACTGAAATGACAGCATGGAGATGGCCCCACTGTGACCACGCAAATGAAAACAATAGACTAGGAGCACAGGATGGTAAACCACAAGTCTGAGAAAAACTGGTTCCCATGGAAGAGAGGCAGCCTGCCAGCACTCCTCTCTATCATGTGAGATGAAAATAAATTCCTAACTTCTTTAATCCATTGTATTATTTGGGTCTTCCTCTCATGGCAACTTATTCAGTATACTAAACTTATAGTCTTTCATCTTTTCCATTGTTTGAATCCTTCTGCTACCTTATAATTCATTCTCTATAAAGCACCCAGAGTGATCTTTTCATAAGGCTAATGTTAACATGATAATCCTTTAGGCACATTAATGGCATCACATTGCTCTTATGCCAAAGACGAATATTCTTAAAATCCTTGTAAGACCTACAAGTTTTAGCTCTTGTTTACCTCTCCAATCTCATCTCATACAATGTTTTTACTTACTGTCTGGGCTACAACCAAATTGGTCTTTTTTCCCATATTCTAACAAGTAATTCTTCTCCAGATTAAAAAAGCCTAGAAGAAACTTTTATCTGATTTTTGCCTGGTTGATGCCTAATCATTCTTTAGATCTCAGCTCCAACTTCGCTTCCTCAGAGAACCTTCGCTGACTGTTCCTCAAAGCTACATGGCCTCTTTCTACTGTATCTCTGATATATGGTTTAGAATCACACACTTATTTGTATGATTATTTCATAACTACATGCCCACCCTCTAGACTGTAAATTCCATAATGCCAGGGTCTTTTTTTCATTCATCATTGAAAATTCCCAACATCTGACATAGTGTCTAACACAAAGTAGGCATTCAATAACTTTTTGAATATACAATATACTAATAACTTGTGCAAAATAATTATTATTCAGCTTTTAAAGAAATTGAAATTAAAGCTCAGAGAGATTTTAAAAACTTCACCAAGGTTGTAAATTAATAACATGGATGCACTGAGGTCCTGACACAATCTCTTTGAATCCAGAGCCCAAAACACAGGAAGAAGGAGCTTCCAGGGGCAGTGTTCTCATAACTAGCCAACTCGGGGAAAGTAGATTTCAGATAATTCCCTCGAGATTTAGAGAGCTATTGCTATATAAATAGGTAAGAGTAAAATATTATTCACTCATTCATTGAGCAAATATAACAGAAACTGTGAAAGTTCCTAAACATTTAGTTATTTCCTCAACTTCGCATCAATGTGTGCTTCTAGGAAAATTTTAGTGCCGTGACTCTGCAAATCAGTAAATTCTCTTTTACAATTGAAAGCAGTTTCATTGCTATTAGAGTTCATCAAAGAATAATTACTAAAAAGATGACCTAGATCACAATATATGCAATTTCAACAATCATCTTATGGACCTCATTCCATCTGGCAGCCTACTCGCTATACACCATTTACAATAATTTCTGGGTGTCCAGTGGACATTTCCCTTTAAAACTATTTCTTTAAAACATCGTGCCTGGAACCATATTTTATTTAGATAGAAGCCTGTCTTATTTACTCATTGCAAACAATTAGGAGAAAATTAATCATATTTAACCTTGTTTAAGTATGTGTTGATATCAGTATTTATCTGCAGAATATTTCCAATGAGTGGGGCCAGGTGGCAGCTTCCCTTGAGCATGGCTTCAGTTCCATAGGAAGAGGAGAATCAAACAAAAAAGATAAATCACCAGGACTGTGAAGAGATCCATTGATGTGCTTTGTGTAAGTGCAATTGAAAACTTATAATCCAAAGATTTTATAAATACTAGATGTGAGTTGATCATCAAAAATGCAATGTCATCGAACTTTTGGATAAATATTATTTAATCTTCAGTGTACTTTGGCCTACTAGTAAAGATTAAAACAAAAATGAACAAACAAATAAGCCAAATAAACTCATTAGGTACAGTCAATAAAATGGTAGTTACCAAAGGGGAAAGGGTGTGGGGGAAGACGAAGAGGGAAAAGGGAGTCAAATATATGGTAATTGAAAGGGACTAGACTTTGGGTGGTGAGCACACAATGTAGTATACAGATGATATATTATAGAATTGTACACCTAAAACTCATATAATGTTATTAATGATTCAGAGACCTCCCTGCCCAGTTAATGAAGGGCAAGACTTGAATTTGAACCTAGGACATGTGACACATCACATATGACAATTATAATTTAAGAAAAAAGAAATGAGTGCTGATACAGCAGCCTGGAGGAAAAAATGGCCCAGTCTTAGGAGCCTTGTAGGTATGGAGGCCAACACAGGATTCCCAATGTTTTACTCTTCTACACTGCTGGAGACAAAGTGTTCACAGTCCTGCAACAGAAAGAGTCAACCTCAGAGGATGTCAGCGGGAAGGTCCTGAGAGTCAGGAGCTTCCCTCCAGAGCTTCTGTAGCAGCACAGAAACAAGGCTAATAAACAGTCACCAGCTATTCAAGCTTAGGGTGGAGGATGGGGAACTAACTAGTCAAAAATATCTCAGTCTGGAAAGACTACCACATCCAGATTCCACAGACGAGAACATAATATATTTACATCAACTTGTAAGTGTAATAAAATAAAAATACCACTTTATATCACATAAAAGAACCTATTTTAAAAAGTCTTCTGTAAAACCACTATTAGATTTTTATAAAGTGCCTAGAATCTTAAAGTGCTTTTTTAAAAGAAAATAAATTGAATTCAAGAGGAATAATTCTTTTTATCTGTAGAATTCTATGAAGTCAATGAAGCACTTTTGTGAATATCTTATTATTTGAGTCTCATAATCAACTCGTGAGACAGGTATTTTTTTATCCATTTTACAAATGAGGAAAATGAGAACCAGAACTGAAAGAATTCACCCAAATTTCAACTTCTAAGGTAGAGTAAAGATTCCAGTTCTGGTTTTATAACTTGTGAATTCTGCATTGGGAAGTATTTCCATTTAATTATATTTCTCAAACATTTGTTGAGTAATTATTCTGTATCTTGCAGTCTTGCTTTGGCATTAAAAATTTAATTAAAAATTAAACAGAGTCAATAATATTATCATGGATAAATAAAAATGAGAGTTCAGAAAAGTTTGTACCTTTCTAATCTTTAGAACTTCTGGAAGCTAGGGTTCAAAGATTCAAAGAACTTGATTTCAAAAGAAATGCAGTTATTAGCTGTCCAATCCCACATCTGATGTACACTGCCTCAGATTTCCGAAGATGAGCAGATTTTAAAACAATTACATATGCAAATTGTTTTAAAATAATTCTCTCTCTCTCATTCTCTCTCTTTCTCTCTCTCGCTCTCGCTCTCTCTCTCTCCTCTCTCTCTCTCTCTCTCTCTCTCTCTCTCTCTCTCTCTCTCCAGAGTAATTCCTTTGCCAATTCCTTTGCCTAAGAAACTTGTGTCTTAGCTCTGTCTATGCAATCTTTCTGGAGGTTCCTATGTCATATGCTTAGGAATTTTACTCTTCGTGGAAGGAAGAGAACAGAAATAATTAAGCTGGAATGGATCTTAGAAATCATCTAAAGAAATTCTTTACTTCTTATATTAAGAGCAATGTAATAATTTGCTCTTAATATAAGAGGCAAAGACCTTTACATATAGTCATACAGTGGGGTAATATCAGAGCTGCTAGTTGAAGGGTCTTTATTTCCTAAATATGAGATTTTTTAAATTGCTTGAATCTGAAGAAATTTTAACATAATATTGAGTGTAAGAAACACTTGCTTTTAAAGTTTAACTCTCTTCTACACAAATGTGAGCTAGCCTAAAGACTGTAAAAATTTGTGATAACCTGTCTTACCTCAGATGGTAGAGACATCGAAGGTTAGGGAGAAGTATCCTTTTACTTGAAACTCTCAGTCAGAGCTCAAAAAGAAACTGGACTATTAATCCAAGGCATGTGGTCTCTTTCCCTTTGCTCTTGGTGACCAACAAAATCTTTAACAAAGATAAATGAGAATCTACTTTCTGGATACCCTGGCCAGTATTCTAATTTGTGGGTAGGTAGAGGACAGGCATAAATTCATGATAAAAATCATTCTATTTTCCAAGCCAGCATTGTTCGGCACCAAGAGGGAACTTCCAGCTTGAAAGAGTTCCCTTCGCCAGGAAAGAAAGAATAGAGTGAGCAACTAGCTTCTCAATCCTTTTGGGTTACTATGCAAAGGTCCTGCTTCAGTTTCACCATCCCCGTCCCAGATTGGCAAAGCTGAGATGTACAGAGATGACTAGGAACAAGGAAGAAAATCAGGGCCTGCTGATAGCAGTCACACAGAAGGAACCATTACAGTCCACAATGACCTGCTCAGCAAACAAACCCAGTAGATTTCACCACAGACAAAAATCAACATAGCCAGCACAGCCACCTGGAACCCCACTCCCCGCCGCCCAGATTACATCAGCTTTTGCCCCATAGGTATTCACATTTTTTGATGTCAGCCACTAGAGTCCCTCTCTACTTCCTGGCCCTGCTCCAGCTGGAATCCAAGAACCACATCATAAGCCAGCTCAAGCCTCTGCAGTTTTGTGAGGGTAAAACACCAGCCTAGACACACACACACACACACACACACACACACACACACACACACACACACACCTGCTGTCAATTAACATCCACTGCTGGGCACATACTTGGAACTAGCTTCTCCAGCTGAGCACCCAAGTGTTCTTAGCCTGAACCCCATCGCTGGCCTCCACTGCATGTACTTGCCTGGGGGGAGAGTGTGCAGCCATGAGAGAGCTTGTGGACCCAGATCAGGTCCTGTTTTCTGCACTGGCCAGTATAACCATGCATATCTATAGTTAGACCCTCCAGCTGAACACCTGCATGCCCGTGGCCTAACCCCCACCACTGACCTTCGCAGCAGTGCACACACCTGTAGGAAAAGTGTAGACCCTAGCAGGGCCTGCACAACTGCCAGTGAGTCCTTAGTTGGCCTGATCCTCCCTGCCTACCCTGACCCCTACATAGTACATATGTGTCTGCACCTGGCCCCATCCCCGACATGGAAACTGCAGCTGAGTGTGTGCTCACCACTGTCTCTAGCTACCCATGTTTCCTCCCCCTGGTCCCTAGCTGATGGACCTAGAGGCACTGTTGAGGACCCTTATAGCCCTTACAGCCACTGCAGACTCCTGGCAGTGCTCACCAAGGTCTACACAGTTGGCAATGCTGTGAACCCCAATAGCTCTAGCCAAAGACATCGTGCCTTCTCAGAGCCAGTACTGCTGCATGTTCCCACACTTTGCTCTCTGCACCACTTGACTTGGGGTCACAGCATATTCCAACATGCCCCTACTCACAGCTTAAAGTTTTCTCTTACTGATGTCAGTCCATAAAGACTAAAAAGGTGACTGCTTTTTCAAATCTGCAGACACCTATAGAAGTCTCCAAGGATCATGAAGAATAAGGGGGAAATGACTCCACCAATGGACTACAGAAATCTCTCATAACTGGCCCCAAAGAAATGAAGATCCAGGAATTGCTCAACAAAAAATTAGAAACAATTGTTCTAAAGATTCTCAGAGAGCTACAAGAGAATATAGATAAACAATTTAGTGATATCAGAAAAACAATAGAGAAAAAAATGAGAATTTCAGCAAAGAGAAAGAAAACATGAAAAAAGAACCAAATAGAAATTTTGGAGCTGAAGAATACAATGACTAAACCAAAGAATTCAATAGTTTCAACATCTGACTGGAACAAGCAGAGGAAAGAATCAGTGAGCTAGAAGACAAGTCAATTAAATTATCATTGCAGAGGAGAAAAAAAATAAAAAGAAATGGAAAAAGCCTATGAGACTTATTGGACACCATCAAGAAAAATAATGTATGCATCACTGGAGTCCTAGGAGAAGAGGGGAAAAGGGATAGAGGGCTTCTTTAAAGAAATAATAGCTGACAGTTTCTCAAACCTGGGAAGGGACTTAGATATCCAAGATCATGAAGCTAATAGGTCATCCCAAAAATTCAACCCAAAGCAATCTTCTTCAAAGCACATATAATAAAACCATTTAAAATCAAAGACAGAGAACTTTAAAAGCAACAAGAGAAATTTCTCTCATAAAAGAGAAAGGTTATTAGCAGGTTTCTCAACAGAGACCCTGCAGACCAGGAGAGAATGGATGATGTACTTGAAATACTGAAAGAAAGAAACTGCCAACAAAGAATACTTTACTCAGCGAAGCTATCCTTCGGAAATGAAGGGAAGATAGACTTCTAAATTCTTATACATAGTAATTACAGCTATCACCACAGACTTATAGTTCTTTGCAAAGCCTGGAGATAATTAAGCATTGATATAAAAAAGAACAGAGGAGTTAAGAATGGTGAAACCCTTTTATATATTGAGAAGCTGAAATGACTGAGTGTAGGTCCAAAGAGGAGAAAAGCAAAGAGAAAGAGAGAAGAAAGATGAGGTCAGATGTTTGAAAGATTACAAGTAAGAAAAAAAAGTCCATATTGCTCTAGAAAAAAAACTTTGAAAAAAAGAGTAGAAACTACTAAAGGCAAGTTTATTTTTATTGTTATATTTTGGATAAAGGAATAAGATGTTTTCTTTAGTTTGGTTTTCAAACACAAGTAAGGAAAGGAGAAGAAGGAAAAGTTCTTGTTTCCTTGTTTTAATGAAGCAAAAAAAAAAAAACCCAAAAAACAAAAAACAACAACAACCAGATTTCAAGGAAAGGTTATCCATTCAGGCCTAAGGTTCTACTTGCACAGGGGAATGCACACCATCCTGTGGCATATTCGGATATTGCCATTACCGGAATGCAGCGAGTTTGCATGTATTTTAAATTTTGACCATAATGTAACTCAACTCCTTTATTTTACAAATGAATTTATAAGGAACAAGAAAGTTTATTTTGGAGAGGAGTGCCTGTAAAGTAAAACTATTACAATAGTCAGGCTAAAATCTGATTTTTACCCTATCTCTTTATTTAGATTGAAGAATAAGCCAATAAAAGAAAAAAGAAAGTGGAGGGACAATTTGGAATGCAAGACAACAATCAGAGTTATTGTGTGAGTCGATTCTAGGCCCTTGCCCAGGAAAACACCATAAGTCATTAGAGCTGGCAGTGGGGGTTAAATCATTACTATAAAAGTTTTAACCCATCATCCAACATGAATTTGTTTTAAGATAAGCAATCCTGTGACTAGAATTGAATTATTGACAGTGAGCAAAGGGGAAAGAGTGACTTAAATATACACATACATACCCTGGTATTTGGGTATATTCCAGAATTGTTCTGTGGTATATCTTTACTTAAAATATATACAACAAAACAACAATTAGTAATTAAAGAAATTTATGTTTTCGATTTTTATTTAAAGACAAACCACACTTGATAAGGTTTGCTATAACAGGCACCTAGACAAGCAAACCCATTAAAAGGCACTATAATTGGTCTGATGGCACAAAATCATCACAGGCATGGACCCAGGGAGAAAAAAGCAAATATTTCTCTGGTTATACAAATACAATCTTATTAAGTGGCAAATGCGTCTTCTGGATATGCTTGTTTTATGTCACTCTAATAATTTCCACATAAAATATTCACAGAAAGCTAACACACAATTATTCTGTAAGAAAACATTTCCCTTAACTGATTGTGAAAATGTATTCAAAATGTTGTATCGTCACAATATTCTGTTTAAACTGGGGAGAAAATACTTGGGTCTGAATGGGACTAAAAAGTAAAGTTTTGCTTTTCAGATTGTAGATGGTCATAAGGACCATGGCTCCCATAAGAACATCAAGAAAACACTAGATGAGCAACAAGATTATATTTATCTAGCAGAAGAGTTCAGGTTACAACTCAGTTCTAGAGGACAGCTTCTTCTTGATGACTCTTTTTCCCCTAGGGAGTAAGGAGAAATCAGCTGAATTTTGAAAGACCGAGTGGGCTAGAGTGGCAGTTGATAATATGGAGGAGCCTTAGACATAAAGCTATTCCTCGCTGCCAGCCAGTTTTCCCCACCAGACTTTTATCAAGCACATAGCCAAGTATGGGATACAGCAGGGCGGGGCTGGAAGAAGAGATCTCCCATTGTATGAAACGCTGGGGGTTGGGCTGGTAAACGAAGAGTTTCAGATGCTTAGATCCCAAGCCCTGCTGAAAAAGATGCGTAATCCTGCTCTCAAGACAATGAAATTAATCGTTGGCTGAAACTAACCCAAAATGAATCCTAACCCCAAAAGAGCCCAATTTGGGATTAGTGCAAAGAGTTTAGCTCTTCACTCTGCCATATAGAGGAAAGGGCATGCCTCTTCAGGGAAAAAGATAGTCAGTCTCTACTATTGTTTTTTTAGTATGCAATAAAAATTTATGAGACACACAAAGAAGCAAGAAAATATAACAGATAATTAAGAAAAAAAAATCAATCAGAGGAAAACATACCCAAGATGAGGAAGATGTTGATATTATCAGGCAAAGACTTTAAAATGGCTACTATAAATACCTTTAAAATGTAGAAAAATGGAGGAAATGGCAATAATGGATGAAAAGATTAAAAGATTTTGCAGAGAAAGAAAACTCTAAAGGGAACCAAATGAACACTTCCAAATTTAAAATTATATCTGGAGTAAAGAATCCATTGGGTGAGCATAACAGCAGATTGGGTAAAGTAGAAGAAAGTATCAATAAAAATTATGCTAATTGCAGTACAGAGAAAAAAATGAATGAATAAAAAGAAAAGAAAAAACACCTCAGTGCCTTGCAATATTCAAACAGTCTAGTATATGTTCAATGGAGTCTTTAAAAGAAAGGAGAAACATAATAAGGAAAAAAAATATTTGAAAAAAATAGTGTAGAAACCTTTCACAGTTGATGTCTTAAAACTGCATAAAATTATATATTGAAAATAAGTCTCAACAAAATGGCTACATTAAAAGATTTCAAACAATTCAAAACTAAGTAAAGTTATCACCAGCAGATCACACTAAAATTATGACTAAAAGAAATTATTTATGTTTAAGAAAAATTATCCTAGACGAAAGCATGGATCTGCAGGAAGGAATAAAGACCACTGGAAGGGGTAATGTGGAAATTACTTAAATAAAATTATTTAGAATTTTTACTTTTGATATTCTTTAAAGACTATATATGTAGAAATAAAATATAACAATATCATAAAAGATAAAAGGCAGGAAATAGAAGTATGCTATTGTAAGGTTTTCATACTATACTTGATATAATATTATTGAGACACTGACTACAGTAAGTTGATGCTATAAACTGTAAATTGCTAAAAAAGAAAGAAAATATAGACCCAATAAACAAAGAATTTAGATCAAACATAACTGTAAAAAATACACAGTTGAACCAAAAACATTCAAGAAAAAAGGAAAATAGAAACAAAGACAAAAATGACTAAGAGGAGCATGGCAGAGTGAGAGATATCCCCAGATCTTGCCCCTTGAAACAACAATAAGCTGAACATTTAAAACTCAACAAAAAAACACCCAACCAGCAAGTCTGAGCCAGGGATATGCAAATAAGAGATATTATGGGTCAGAACATCGGGAGTCAGGCGGTAGACTGGGAGAAATGAAGAAGCTTCCTCTTGCAGTTGGAGCTCCCTGCAGGAGGAGGGGGAGGGAAGAAGGTGCAGTGGGTTCCCCTAGCAGTCCCGCCTGATAGAGCTATGAGCTTCACATAGCGGCAGTGCCCAAGGATCAGGGCAGAAAGCAGAGAAATGGGGACGGCAGAGAGGTGGGGACAGCAGAAAAGCAATAGTTGATTATTATTAGCCGAGATTGCAAAATGTGAGGCTGAGTTGCAGCCCCCATCCTACAACTCGAATGGGAACTCCACCCATATCCTCCAAGACTGAATACTGCAGAGCCCCAGGAAAATCTGAGAAACGCTACTGAAACTGTCGCTAACACTAACAGGGACTGAGATTGAAGGTAGTGAGCATGATTATATATCTATAAGGAAAAAAAAGGCATTATTAAGACTTTATATAAAGCAAAGATCCAAAAGGCTTGGACGCCACCTACTGGAAACCAAAAGAAAAATGCCTTCTTTGCAACAGGCTAAGGAGAGATCTTTATATAATATATCTTCTTTCTAGGGGGTAGGGGGGAGCAGAATACACTTTCATTAATTCCCCGGTCGGAGAAATAGTCCATTAAACACCATGAACATCCAAGGTGACAAGACAGCTCAGAAAGAAAGAGAAAAATCTCCAGAAAATAAGCTTACGGAAATAGAAAATTGTGACTTAAATGATAGAGAATTCAGGATGGTACTTCTAAAAAAACTCAATGAGTTCCAAAATAATTCATATCAACAATTTCAGGAATTGAAAAAACAACTAGATCATCTGAATGAGTTTTTTAGCAAGGAGATTGAAACCTTCAAAAAGAACCAAATAGAACTTCTGGAGATGAAGAACACACTAAAGAGATGAAGAATGAACTAGCAAGCTTGGGAAATAAAGTCGACCAAGTGGAAAAAAGTATCAGTGATACCAAAGACAGAAATCTAGAAATAAATCAGAAGGAAGAAGAGAGAAACCGAAGAATGAAAAATAATGAAAGAGAAATACAAGAACTAGCTGATACCATCAGGAAAGGAAACATAAGAATAATGGGCATTCTTGAAGAGGGAGGAAAAGGAGCAGGGACTAGAAAGCATTTTCAGACAAATAGTTGATGAGAATTTCCCAAATCTAAGAAATGAACTGGAGCTTGGAATTCAAGCATTCAACAGAACACCCAATTATCTCAACCCAAAAAGGTCTTCTTCAAGACAAAAATTATATTAAAATTATCAAAAAATAATGACAAAGAAAGAATTCTCAGGGCAGCGAGGGAAAAGAAGATGGAAATCTATAAAGGAAAACCCATCAGATTATTATTGGACTTCTCAGCACAGACCTTACAAGCCAGAAAGGAGTGGTATCAAATATCCAAACTATTAAATGAAAGGAACTACCATCCAAGAATAATGTATCCAGCAAAGCTCTCCTTTGAGTGTGAAGAAGAAATAAAGACCTTTCCAGACATACAAAAATTGAGGAAATTCTTCGCTATGAGGTTTGCATTATAAGAAATACTGCAAGGAGTCAGCTCACCTAAAAACAAAATGACAAAAAATACATAACTACGAGTAAGGCAACCAGCAGGCAGATAGAAACAGAGGAGTGAAACTCTTACTAAGAACAGGGCATTATAAGCTTAAACAATAAGAAGAGAATTGCTATAGCAAGATAGTAAGGAACGTTCAGCATACATAGAGACAAATTGAGACAACAATGACAGAAAAGAGGAGGATTCAAAGATCCAAATTTGCAAAGGGGAATGGAGATAAGGCACGTGCAGAAGAAAATGGATGAGTGTATATATACTACCTTTACATATTCGTAATGGTAACCACACGCCAAAGATTCAGAACTGAAATATGTAACATAAAACAAGAAGGACCAGAAGGAAAATCCACAAAACCCAACAAAAATTAAAAAAAAAACAAAAACACAAACACAAGGACAAGGAAGCAATGGAAACACCAAGCTACCAGAAAGCAAAACATAAAATGGCTACAGAAAACCTCATATTTCAATTATCACCCTAAATGTAAATAGACTGAACTCACCAATAAAAAGGCACAGAGTTGCAGAATGGATCAAAAAACAAAACCCAACCATACGCTGCCTCCAGGAGACACATTTCAGTTCCAAAGACAAATATAGACTCAAAGTAAAAGGGTGGAAAATGATATTTCAAGCAAATGGCATTCAGAGAAAAGCAGGAGTAGCGGTACTAATATCAGACAAAATACACTTCAAAATAAAAAATGTAAAGAAAGATACTGAAGGACACTTCATAATAATAAAGGGAATCATGCACCAAGAAGTCATAACAGTTATTCATATCTATGTTCTCCATCAGGGAGCCCCAAAATATATAAAGCAATTAATTATTAACTAACAGAAGTGAAGAGAGAAACAGACCAAAACACTATCGCAGTAGGGGACCTAAATACTCCACTGTCAGATATGGACAGATCATCCAAACAGAAAATCAATAAGGAAATAACATCCTTAAATGACACATTAGACCAACTGGGCATAATTAACACTTACAGAGCCTTTCATTCCGAAACAGCTGCTTATACATTCTTCTCTAGTGTACATTCTCAAAAATCGACCACATACTGGGACACCAAGATAGCCTCAACAAATATAAGAGAGTTGAAATCATATCAACCACATTCTCTGATCATAATGTTTTGAAGCTAGAGATCAGCTATAAAAGAAAGGGGGAAGAACCACAAATACATGGATATTAAACAACATGCTACTGAAGAATGACTGGGTCAGAGAAGAAATAAAAAGAGAGATCAAGAGGTATATAGAAATGAATTATAATGATAGTAAAATGTAACAAAACATTTGAGACATGGCAAAAGCAGTCATAAGAGGAAAGTTCATATCATTACAGGCATATCTCAAAAAACAAGAACGAGTCTAAATAAACAACTTAATGCTTCATCTTGATAAACTAGAAAAGGAAGAACAATTGAAACCTAAAATAAGCAGAAAGAAAGAAATCATCAACATTAGAGTAGAATTAAATGAAATTGAAAACAAAAAACAATAGGAAAAATAAATGCAACAAAGAGCTGATTCTTTGAGAAGGTTAATAAAATTGACAAACCCTTGGCTAAACTCACTAAAGAAAAAAGAGGAAGTACACAAGTAAACAAAATCAGGGATAAAAGAGGAGAAAATATGATAGACACTGCAGAAATACAAAAGATCATACAAGAATACTATGAAAAAGTATATAACATCAAATTTAACAACCTAGAAGAAATGGACAGGTACTCAGAAAGATACAATCTTCGTAGAATGAATCAAGAAGAACTAGAAAGTCTAAATAAACTGATCAGCAGTGTAGAAATTGAAATAATCATCAAAAACCTACAAAAAAGTAAAAGTCCAGGACCGTATGGCTTCACCAGTGAATTCTACCAATCATTCAAAGAAGATTTAATACCTATCTCCTCAAACTCTTCCAAAAAATAGAAGAGGTTATACTTCCTAACTCATTTTATGAGGCCAATATTACCCTGATACCAAAACCTGGTAAAGATAATAGGAAAAAAGAAAACTGCAGACCAATATCTCGCATGAACACAGATGCAAATATCCTATATAAGATACTGGTAAGTCAAATACAGCAACATATTAAAAAGATTCTACACCATGATCAGGTGGGCTTCATCCCATGGGCATGGGGATGGTTCAACATATGCAAATCGATTATTGTGATATGCTTCATAAACAAATTAAAAAATAAGAATCATATGGTCGTATCAACAGATGCAGAAAAAGCCTTTGATAAGATACAGCATCCATTTATGATCAAAACACTTAACAAAATCGGTATAGGAGGAAAGTACCTTAACATAATAAAGGCCATATATGACAAACCCTCAGCCAACATTTTACTTAATGGTGAAAAACTAAAAACCTTTCCCTTAAGATCAGGAACAAGACAAGGCAGTGCACTATCACCACTGTAATCAATATAACCCTGGAGGTCCTAGTGAGTACAATCAGGCAAGAGAAAGATATAAAAGGCATTCAAATAAGAAATGAAGATGTCAAACTGTCACTATTTGTGGATGACATGATTCCCTAGATAGAAAACCCCAAAGACTGCACAGGAACACTACTAGAAACAATAAGCAAATACTGTAAAGTTTCTGGATACAAAATCAACATTCAAAAATCCATAGCGTTCCTGTTCTCTAATAATGAAGTGTCAGAAAAAGAAGTGGAAAAAACAATTTCTTTTGCTATTGCAACAAAAAGAATAAAATATCTAGGAATAAATTTAGTGAAAGACCTATATAATGAAAACTATAAGACCCTATTAAAAGAAATTGAAGAAGATATAAAGAAATAGAAAGATATCCCATGTTCTTGGATTGGAAGAATCAACATAGTTAAAATGATCATATTACCTAAAGCATTATACAGATTTAATGCGATTTCCATTAAACTCCCATTGGCATTTTTTAAAAAATAGAACAAAAAATCATCAGATTTGCTAAAGCCATCCTGAGTAAAAAGAACAAGGCTGAAAGTATCACTCTGCCTGACCTCAAATTATACTACAAAGCAACTATAATCACTAAACGGCATAGTTTTGGCAGAAAAACAGACACACAGACCAGTGGAACAGAATTGAGAGTCCAGAAGTAAAGCCATGTTTATATGGTCAAATTATTTTCGACAAAAAAGCCAAAAACATACAGTGGAGAAAGGAAAGCCTCTTCAATAAACAGTGCTGGGAAAACTGGATAGCTACCTGCAAAAGAATGGAACTAGATTGTTGTCTATCACCACACACCAAAATTAACTCAAAATGGATTAAGGACCTGAATATAAGACCTGAAACAATAAATATCATAGAAGAAAACATAAATACTAAACTCATAGACTTTGGACTAAAAGGGGATTTTATGAATTTGACCTCAAAGGCAAGGGAAGTAAAGGCAAAAATAAATGAATGGAACTACATCAAACTAAAAACTTCTGCACAGCAAAAGAAACCATCAATAAGGTAAAGAGGCAACCATCTGAATGGGAAAATATATTTACAAGCAATGCCTCTGATAAGGGCCTAATATCCAAAATATACAAAGAACTCATACAACTCAATAACAACAACAAAACAAACGATCCAATTAAAAAACAGGCAGAAGACCTGAACAGACACTTCTCCCAAAAAGATATACAAATGGCCAATAAACATATGAAAAGATGTTCAACATCACTAGCTATTATGGAAATTCAAATCAAAATCACATTGAGATAGCATCTCACCCCTCTTAGAATAGCTGTTATCAAGAAAACAAGTAATAGCAAGTGTTGGAGAGGATGGGGAGAAAAAGGAACACTCATATACTGCTGGTGGAACAGCAAATTGGTACAGCCACTATGGAAAACAGTATGGAGGTTCCTCAAAAAACTAAGAATTGATCTACCATATGATCCAGCAATATCTCTACTGGGTATTTACCCCAAAGACTTGAAAACCCATATCCAAAAATGTACTTGTACCCCGATGTTCATAGCAGCACTATTCACGGTGGCCTGGACATGGAAGCAAGTGAAGTGTCCTATGATAGATGACTGGAAAAAGAAGCTGTGGCACATATGTACAATGGTATATCGTTCAGCCATAAGAAGAGATGAAGTACTGCCATTTGTGACAACATGGATGGACCTTGAGATAATCATGCTAAGTGAAGTAAGCCAGACAGAAAAAGTTGAAAACCATGTGATATCACTTTTATGTGGGATACAAACCTAAAAGCAACAAACAAACAAGACAAATAAACAGAGCCTCATGAGCATGGACAATAGACTAGTGTTTACCAGAGGGTGGTGGGGAGGGAGAAGTAGATGGGGTAAAAGTGATCTAATATGTGGTGACAGAAAGAATCTAACTCTAGGCAGTGAACACACAATGCAATATATATACATGCCTTACTGTTGAATTGTACACCTGAAACGTACTGGATTTCATTTGTTATGTCATCATAACAACAACAACAACAAAATGACTAAGAGAAAACTATCAGCAAGACTGCAGACACATACTCAGTGACATCAAAAATTGAATGAAATAAAAATGGTCAAAACCAAAAGGTAAAGATTGTCAGGCTGAATGGAAAAGCAAAACTCAACCAAACTATATTTTCTACAGAAAACCAACCCTGAATATAAAAACACAGAAAAATTAAAAGGATGAAAAATGATTTAATATGCAAATTGATCAAAGAAAGCTAGGATGGCTACATTAATATCAGATAAAGTAGATTTCAGAACAAAGACTTTTACCAGAGATAAAGATGTTCATTTCATAATCACAAATGTGTCAATTCATTATAAAATGTAAATATCTTAAATATATACACCACTAAAGCAGAGATTTAAATATATAAAACAAAAACTGATAGAACTGAAAGAACTAGACAATGTTTGATGTTAACTAGCGATTTCAAGTGTCCACTCAGTAACTTATTGAACAAGTAGATAAAAAATCTGTAAGAAGATAGATGACTTGAACATCATTATCAACGAACTTGACCTAATTAACCTAATTTATAAAACACTCTATCCCAAACAGCAGAATACACATTCTTTTCAAGTGCATATGGAACATTCAGCAGTATAGACCACGCTCTGGGCTACAAAAGAAATGAATAATTAATAAATTTAAAAGGATTTCATTCCAAGTCACAGTGGAATTAAATTAGATTATCAATAACAGAAAGATAGCTGGAAAGCTGCCATATATTTAGATATTAAACACAATATTTCTAAATATTCTAGGGGTCAGAGAAAAAATTTGTAGAATTTGAAAACAATTTTGAAGTAAATGAAAATGAAAACACAATATATCAAATTTTTGGCATGCCACCAAGGAGTGTTTAGAGGGAAATTTATAGCACGCCATGCTTATATTAGAAAAGAAAAAGTCTCAAACCAACAATCTAATCATCCACCTTAAAATAACTAGAAAAAGAACAAACTAGCCTAAAGCAAGAAAAAAGGAAATAATAAAGATAATTACAGAAATCAATTAAATAGAAACAAAAATTAAAAAAAAAACCAGATTCATCAAGAAAAGAGAAAACATAAGTTACCAACATCAAGGATGAATGCAGGGTTCTCACTACAAGAAGGTAAGTGATTTGGCTAAGTTCTTACAACTAGGAAGTAGTGAAACTGGTTGCCAGAAAAAATACAAGCTCAGTTCTTTTCCGAGTAGGATGACTCTCGGAGAGTGGAAACCTGGCTGAGGCAGGTCTCTCTCCATCAGTTACCAGGTATTCAGAAACCTCTCAAGAGGGACAACTCTCCTTAGCAGAAAGGTACAGCAAGGAAGAGAGGGGAGGACAGTAAGAGCAGGACTCGAAGATAAAATTAACACCAAGATGGCAGATATATACCTGATGACACCGGAGCAGAAAAATAAAAGAGTATTTCCTCAGCCTCAAGTGAAGCTCAGAGCCCAGATTCATTCTGCTGGTACTCATTTTGATTCAGTTTGTTTGTTGCCCTTGGCTTTCACCTACCTGCACCCACAAACCACTGCCAGAATGAGACATGTGGGCAAATCAAGAAGGGCCTGGGGGACAAAACAACAAAATCCCAGCAGGAGAAAAATTTACCCAGCCCTCAGCCATATAATGCACACATGACAGGAAACAGATCAGCTTCTATAACACAGGCCAGGGCAAGAAGGTACTATTGCTAGATTATTTTATTTTAGTTATTAGTGTTTAAAAGCCCACGCCATGTTCTTTCCTCCTGCTTCTAGGCTGTGCTCACCTGTGTTTCAGCACTGACTGACCCTCACCCCAGGACTTGAACAAGAGCCTCTGACCATGTGCAAGGCTGGTCACCTTTCTCCTCAGACTCCAGGATTTCTTGTGAATGCAGGAATAAAGTGGACTACAGTTTTTTAACTGCTGTTTCTCCTATAGCTGCTGAGAGGCTAAGAAGGCTTTAAGCTACAAAGAATGCATGAAAATTCATTATGTGTCAGAAGTTAGAGAAAATTCACATGCCGCCTCCCTTCAGCAAATGTTATCCACAGATCACAGGGTACATAAATGTAATCACAGTGGAGTAAGTCCTTTCATTATTCAATAGTAGATGTTCCACTATTGGAGGTTATGTTTGTGTCATCAGAACTATCTGCTGCAATGAAATGAGTGTCTTCTGCCAAATAGTTTCTGCACTTTAATTCCTTGTTGGCCTAATCCCATTAGTAGGAAATGCTTTATTTCTTTTAAATTGATTTGACCACATTGAGTCTAGAGAATATTTAGAGGGAGGAGAGAGAAGTCGATCACAACCCAACCACTCTTAACAATTAATTTCCTGGATGCTGTCAGTCCTCGGCCATAGGCATTCTTCCACAGGGCACAATTCACGGTGTTCTTTACAACTTACAGCTCCTGTTTGTTCATGTGCCTATACATTCTAATTCTCATTTGCACTGAGTCCTGGGTTTCCCACCTATGAAATTGCCTATCAGTGGGGTTCATAATACTCACCAGATAATACAATGGATGTGAATGCATTTTGTAATCTGTAAATTCCCATCAGCATAAGTGAGCATTATGCCCAATGTACTTTCTAGATGCTTCTCTTTCATCTAGAGAGCAGGGCTCATGGGGGACACTGGGGCTTAATCCTGAAGGACCACTGATGTAAACTAAAGTAAGAAATGGAATAAGAGAGTTCCAACTCAGAATAGTTTGATCAAAGTCTGTGTGACTCTGCCTGAGTTTTCACTCTTTAGGAAGTTGTCCAAAAGCTTAGTAATTAAAGAATGATGCAAGTCAGATCAGAGATATTCCAGTACATTCCTTCCATTCTGCCTTCATTTTAGAGTAAGCATGACAGAAAAAATAAAATCAGATATGGCAGGCAAGAAGCACGAGAAATAAGCCAAATCTTAAGTTGATCTTGGCAGGAAATAATTTTATAAACCAAAGGCTGGGGAAGAAAGAGGTGTTCTTAGCTACATAACACAACTTGCACTTGTGATGGTAATGCTGATATCCTGCTTCGTTCTTTGGGAAATGAATTAGCCCTGGAGACCATGGAGAATAGCCATAGTGGCCACTTGACACTCCTGGTACCTGGCCTCCTCTAGAAGTGAGGCACTCATATGTGATAGTGTTGCTGAACAAGGTAAGTGTCAGACATTTAACTGGCACATTATCTGAGAAAAAGAATTGGAGAAAGTTCTAAGAATCTATTACCCATCCATCCCCTCCCAATCAATAAACCCAAATCATAGCTATTACTGTATTTGTAAGTGAATCAAGTTGTGGTTTAGAGAGCTTTCATTTCATGTGATTTCCCCAAATTGCAAAGTTTAAGCCACCTTGCCTTTTACAAACTCAGAAACAAGTGGAGTTTAAAGTAAGGATTGTTAAAACCAACCAACCAACCAACCAACATTGAGATTTAACATGAAGTAGTTTCTGCCTAGAAGGTTTGTTCTGGATTTTGTAGACCAGAACTGCTTGTATCTAAACTGTGCATGCATGGTATGTTCTAGTTTCAGAGATCTGTGGTGTGAAATCCTACCACTGCTAATTAAAATCTTTAATATTGGAATAAGCACTGCCAAGTTGGTTCCTTCATCAATAAAGGGCATAAGCTATTACCTGTGGTGGTGAACACTGCTTAAGGATGATTTGCTCTTTCAGAGGAAAGAGAGTTAGCTGGAGTGCCCTGTCCACCTCTCTTAACAAATTGCTTAGTCTGTCTCTGGAATGATAGGGATGCCACTGTTTGAGCAAATGACTTCATTAGGGGTTAGTCACCAGGAGATGATCTATGGTGACTTTAGAGTTCTGACTCAAGACCCCTTAATGGCCAGGGTCTCCAGTCTCTTCTGTGAAGAGAACACACTTACCATTTCCCTCAGCCGTCTACAGGTTTAGGACCACGTTCTAATTTGCTTTAATTCAGAAAAGAGAGGGGTATGATGGCAGTAACCTAGAGAGGGACTTATTAGGGAATATTTTAAGGCCAACTGGTAAAGCTCATCATCTATTATTTGGAAAACGTTCAGATACTAAGATAAACCCCAGAATGACCATTTCCTTACAACTAAATATCTTACATCAGTATCGAAGAAAAATAATTTGGAGCAAGCTCCAAAAATATAAGAACATGGCTCATTCGGATGCCAGTTTTCTCACACCTGGAGGAAAAGGCCTGCAAATCTCAGATAAGTGGGAAGCCCAGAACAAGAGGAGAGGCCTCAGAAATCTCATGTGGCTTGAGATAGGAAAAAGGACATATGGTCAAATGACAAATGAGAGGACATACGGATGGTCAATAGACATAAGAAAAGATGCTTGTCACTAGTCATCAGAGAAATGCAAATTAAAAGCATACAGATATCACCTCACACCTGTCAGAATGGTTATCATCAATAAATCAACAAACAAAGTGTTGGCGAGGATGTGGAGAAAAGGGAACCTTCGTGTACTGTTTGTGAAATTGCAAATCAGTACAGCCGCTATGGAAAACAGCATGGAGGTTCCTCAAAAAAATTAAACATAGAACTATCTATGACCCAGCAATTCCAATTCTTGGTATTTATCTGAAGAAACCCAAAACACTAATTCGAAAAGATACATGCACCCCCTATGTTCACTGCAGTATTATTTACAATAGCCAAGATATGGAAGCATCAAGAGACGATTAAAGATGTGGTACATATATACAATGAAATATTACTTGGTCATAAAAACTGAAATCCTACCATTTGTAACAACATGGATGGACTTAGAGTGTACTATGCTAAGTGAAACAAGTCGTACGGAGAAAGACAAATACCATAAGATTACGCTTACACGTGGAATCTAGGTAACAAGATAAACAAACAAAATGGAAACAGATTCAGAGATACAGAGAACAAATTAATAGTTGCCAGATGGGTGGGAAGTTGGGGGGCTGGGTCAAAAAGGCGAAAGGATTAAGAAGTACAAATTGGTAGTTACAAAATAGTCACGAAGATGTAAAGTACAGTGTAGGGGAATATAGTCAATAATACTGTACTGTGTAGGGTGCCAGGTGGATCACTTTGTAAATTACATAAATGTCTAACCCCTATGCTGTACAGCTGAAACTAATAGAAAATAATATTGAATGTCACTGTAATTGAAAAAAAAACAATGATAAAGGACACCGCACTGACAGAGAGTCTATAAATTTATTGAGTAAAAACAAAATCAATGTCAGCTATATTGAATTCTGTTTGGTTCAAATTTAGTTGATGTCCATTTGCAACAGAGATGAATTGAGGTGAAGAGAAGCACAGTAATGCCGGCACGGGGACACCAAACGAAATGACCTTTCATGAATCACAACAGCAGGCATCACACAGCAGTGTGAGTCAGTTAGCAAAGGCAGGGGGACACAATGTTTATCAAGCAGGGATAAAACCAGACTAAGCAGGAACTTCCCAGAGAAGAGAGGGGTGGAGCATTTAGAGGACAAGCTGCAACAGGGGCGAGCTGCAGAAGAGTGTTCGGTGCAGATCTGCGGGTTCACTTGGGAAACACAGTGACCACGTCGTAGCCTTCAGGCGGTGTGACCCGCTCTCGGGCATGCTTTTCACAGTAGATCTGATCTTCCACAAAGAAATGGCCCTTCTGTTTCAGGTTTGTGCCGCAGTCGGTGCACACGTAACACTCAGGGTGGCGGTGACGATCCCGCAGCTTCACAAACACACCGCTGCAGGAGGGAGGGAGGAAAGTGGCTCCGTTAGAAATGAGCACACCAAAGTGGCGCGGGGACCGGGGCTCCTCTCAAGAGGCCCCCTGAAGGGCAGATTGGGGTCTCTCAACTGGTCTCTCATTCTTGGGGTCCAAGGACATTAGTCTTGAAACCTCCCAGAAGTCTCTCCTATTTCAACAGAGTGGCCCTACTTCTTCTGATTTTACATGTTCATATTCCAAGGGTGCTATGGCCAAGGAACACCTTCACCACTCGGCTCTGAGACACAGGACCTACCCAGCCTCTCTGCTCCACTTTCTAGGTGGTGTGTTTTTCCCATGACACTTAAAATGTGCAACATCCAGCACTCTCCATGTTTCCATGGTTTACCCAACCTGCAAGGCACCTGGGGAAGGCAGATACTTACACAATGCCAGTGCCACATTTGTCACACATGGGCAACTTCTGGGCATTTCCAATAGATGCGGCCACTTTGGTGACTGGAGCCTTAACACTTCTGAATCCTGAGGGCTTGTTGGGATCCCCTAAAATGAGGAAAACAAAGGTTGGCCAGGAAGTACAAGATTGCAACTTAAGGGTCACTTAGTTCTTTCAGATGCAGTTATACAAATGTTCCAGCAAGGTCATAGGCACTGGAGTCAAAGACACCTGACTCTGCTGTGTGATCCTGGGTGAGTTACTTAACCTTTCTGGTCCCCAGTGTCTTTGTCAATAAAACAAGACATCAAAAAGATTCAAATATACACACGAAGCCCTCCCACAGTACCTGGTCGGCTCTCAAAACACACGTTACATTCTGATTAAATACATGTAAACACTCATGGGAACTTAAAATTGCCATACTCAGATGGAATGAATGAATGAATGAATGAATGAATGAGTGAATGAAAACAACATGGTCTGATCATCCAAAGACAGTGTATTGAGATGCCAGAAGAAACTTAATTCACAAGAACAAAATCACTACAGTAGAACAGGCTACAAGAAGCCAGAGTAAAATCAGCATCCTTCCGGTAGTTTCATGTGTACAAAATAGGTTCCTAAGTGCTGGGTACTAAACTGACTACGGCCCAGTTCATCAAATCTTCAGAGCCCTGTGTCATAGCAGGTATTAAAATGGTAAGCTACTAATTTTACTATTATTACTATATAATTGTGGCCTAGCAGTATTGTTACATTCATCAGCTATTTACACAAGTCTCTGTCTGGACTGCAAATGACTGAACACAAGAACCCTGTAACGTATACTTTTCAGTACTCTACAGAGCCTAGCATAGGGTTTAGCGAACAAAAGAGACTCAATAAACACACAGAAATGAAAGATGAAATGCCATGACAAATGCATGATGGTCCCTACCTTAGTCCAACATGCTTTGGCCCAAGAAGCTAGGGAAGTCTCCACAATGTTTCTGAACAGGCACCTAGGAGCATCCCAGGCAACAGGAGAGATTCATAAAATTTACAGAAGAGGCTCTCGCCCAGGCCTGCTAAATGAGCACCTCCAAGTGCAGGGGCCCCAGGAGATCCTGTCCTAGACCCCTGGTTAAAACCCACTTCTTTAGACGATAGCAACTATTCTCAAACTTTACTATGCATCAGAATCAGCAGGTGGGCTTATTAAAACACAGATTGCTAAGCTCATGCCAGAGTTCCTGATGCAGCAGGCCTGGGGTAGGGCCCAAGAATGTGCATTTCTAACACATTCTTAAGTGCTGCTGATCTGCTGGTCTGGAAACCACACTTTGAGAAACACTGAATAAGAAAACAAACAAACAAACAAACAAACAAAAACCCCTCAGCTTTTTGTGTAACGTGAGGGGGTGAGGGCAGTGTCATCCGTGACTGCAGCCATGATGGTCAATCCTGAGGCTGACAATTGAGGATCTTGGCTCTCCTTTCCTTTTAGAAATCAAGTCCCCATATGTTGACTGGTGCTTCTAAACTAAAAATTGAGATGTTCAAATAAGGGGCATTTATAAATCTGCTGGACATGGCAGATTATTTTGTCCACAATTCTCCATACCCTCCCTACCCTTGCCATGCTTTCCAGTACATTAGTGATTCTCTGCTGGGGATGATTTCCTTACTGAGAGAACTATTTTGTTTGTCACACCTGGAGGGGAGTGCCACTGGTGTCTAGTAGGTAGAGGCCAGGAATGCTGCTAAATGTCCTAAAATGAACAGGACAGCCCTACCACAACGACTTACTTGGCCTAAAATGTCAACAGAACTTAGGCTGAGAAACTCTGCTCTTGGTGGAGTGTACTTCCCTATTACACAGACTTTGGGTTTGGCCACATGACTTGCTTTGGACAAAGGAATGTGAGCAGATGTGACCCTTGTTCAAGCAAAGGCACAAAGTGCACTCGTGTAATTTGGTCTCCATCGAGCTTCTGCCCTTTGCCACAAGAATAAGCCCTGGAGAGTGATGCCTCCCTCTGCTGGGCTCTGAATGAGAAAACTCATGGAGCCAGGCCCAGGCCTGCCAAACCCAGCCAAGCCACCGCTGACCAGGAGCCCTGCAAAACAGGAGCAAGAAATGTATTTGTCGCTACAACACAACACATTGCTGACTAGTACGAGAGAGCTAGCTTAGAGTACTTGGCTACTTTATGGAGAATATGAGGGAATAATTCAAAGCGGCCGGGCCCGACATGGGTGTTTATGACACAGTCTCTCCGGTTTCCCCCAGCAGGGCTGGGGACATGCTGCATGGGGGAGCTGATAAACACAGATGCCCAACTGGCAACACGTGAGGAGGGGCAGAGATTAGGTGGCTCTGCAGTTTCCACCATTTTCAGCTGTGAGCACTACAGACAGGCTTGGAGAGGCTTGGTGCTATTCCGTCGGCAGGTGCATCAGTAGAAAAGACCTTGGTGCTCTGCTTATCCCTGAGCCCAAGGTTTGCCTCCCCAAACCTTCCTCCTTTCTTTGGTCACAGTTGCAACTTAGTTCATTTTAGGTTTTTTGTTTTGTTTTGTTTTGGTTTTGCCTTAATCTTGATTTTTTTTTTGAAAAATATTGCATTAAAGTATCATTCATGTCTTTGATTATTGAGTTTTCGGTATCCCCTTAAATTTTATACCCAAAGTGGATGCCTTCCTCAGCTCGCCCTGATCCTGGCCCCTTACAGGAATCTCAGAAGGGCCTAGGTAGGCAGCTTCATGCTTCCAAGCATCCCAAATAGGCTCCTTCATCTTCTGGCTGGTTGGCGCTGCAGCCGCTTTGGCTGCCTATCCTTTGTGAAAAGCAGGAAATGGCAACATCTCTGCATATTGGGACAAGTCAGAAAGAAATCTGACTGTGTGGAAGGAACCAACTCAGTGAGGTCAAGGTCTCTAATGTGATGGGCTGTTTTCTTCACATAACTCACTCAATCAGCAGAAAAATTACCAGGAAAGGGTGGGGGGTGCAAGAGGGTAAAAGAAGAGAAGGAAGGAGGGACATGTAAGCCTCACTTAGTAGGAGAAGAATCCACATCTCTTTTTTGAATGAAAGGAAGTGAACTCGCTAAAACTGGGCACAGCAGGAGAAGAGGAGGCTGTGTACTGGACGAAGCCGGCTGGCTGTGGCCTGTTCATTCCTGCAGCGCCACCTGCTGGCTAGATTTTCTTCCTTCCCTTTTTCAGCCAACCTTGCAAACCCAAGTTTGACTTCTTCCTTCCCTCTCAACTAGCTTACAGTAAAAATATCAGCTCCCTTCTGACTCTGGGCAGCTACAAACATCTCCAAATTTCTCTTCTTCCACTGAACCTTGTATCCATCTCAAAGCTTTCTGGAAATAAAGTGAAAATGAGTTGAGTAAAGCACAGCTTTCTCTCTACTTCACTACTCAACAACCTTCCATAGCTCCACATTGCCTAGAAATCAAACTCATGTTCTTTAACCTAGTACCTGGTACCTAGTACCTCATGATCTGACTCCAGACCAGCCGAGGATTCTCCTGGAATTCCCGGCAAAATGAGCCTCGGTACTTCCTGAGCAAGTCCAGCTTTCTTATCTCAGATCCTCTGTAACTTCTCTGTGTGTTTTCTCAGCCCATATCTCCCTCCAAGTTTCCTCTTGTTAAAAATCTCCTTCAATGGAAAGATGAATAAATAAACGAGATGTGGTATGTACATATTACAGAATATTATTCAGCCTTAAAAAGGAAGGAAATGCTGACACATGCTATAATATGAATGAACCTTGACAACATCATGCTGAGTGAAATAAGCCAGTCACAGAATGACAGATACTGTAGGATTCCACTCATAAGTCAAACTCATGGAAACAGAAAGGAGCATGATGGTTCCAGGGGCGGGGGGAGCAGGCAATGAGGAGTTCATGTTTAATGGGTACAGAGTTTCAGTTCTGCAAGATGAAGAGTTCTGTGGTGAATGGTGGCGATGGTGGTGATGGTAGCACAATACAAATGGACTCAATGCCACTGAACTATGTACTTAAAAATGGTTAAGTCAGTACATGTTATGTTAGGTGTTATTTCATCAGAATTAAATAACAAACAAAGAAGCCTCCCTCTCCCCGAAAATTTTGGAATTTGATCCAGAACAAGAGGAAGCTTGAGGAATCCAACACCCTTTCTCCTAGACCAGAAGCTGAATTTCACCCAAACTGAGAAGACCTACTTTGCATCTTTGGGGATTTACCACCAAACCCCGCTGCAGCTAAACCACCCTCGGGGGCCTCACTGACTGTGCACCTGGCACTTTACACATGTGCCCTTTCTTTCCCTTAATGCTTTAAACCATCTGTGAAGCAGCCATTATTAGTCCCCCTGGACATGTGCAAAAACTAGGGCTCAAGGTCTCATGGGAGGTCACAGCCAGATCCTGGATGTCAGTGCTCTTTCTACCATGAAACTCTGCTTTATGAACCAGACTGCTTGAATGATAGTACCCCTCATCAAGTGCTTTTCCGCTGTACCAGACACTGCCCAAGCTTTGACCACTTCATTTCAAATAAAAAGAGGCATTCGAGCCCCTCCCCTGAGAGCCTTCTGCATGTGGGGGATGTCTGGACTGGAATTTATGCTGTTTCATTCAGTAAAAATTTAATGTAAGCACATATTAAGAGATATGAGAGAGACTACAAGATCCATTACCTCCCTCTTCTTTTTTAGAAAAAGCTTTATTTTCTTTGTGGCTAGAAGATATTCAGCCCAGGGGAGGAAACTATTATTATCAGACGCTCTTGCAACTAGATGTGGCCATGGGACTAAATTCCGATCAAAACAGAAATGGAATAATAGCGTGGGACTTCTGGGAAAGAGAAAGCTGGCTCATCTGGAAAGAGGACTCCCTTAACCCTTCCATTAACCCTTTTTGCCTTCTTCCTTCCTGGTGCCTGGAAGTGGGCATGATGGCTAGAGCACCAACTGCCAACAAGGACCACAAGGTAACCTTGAGAATGGAAGCCACAAACTTGGTAGATGGAGCACAGGATGGAAGGAGTCCAGATGTCGATGAGCATGGAGCTGCCGCCTCAGTGCAGCTCAGTGATCCTGGACTTCGGGTCTTGCTCTCTGACATGAGGGCATTCAACTAGATGACCTCTGCAGTTTTATGTCCTACTTTGGGCTAGAATGGACTGGCTCTTCCTCTCTTAATTGAAGGGCTTTTCACCCACCTACTCAGAGTGGAATAAGTTGTGATTTCTCACATGTTTTGACAAAACTGTCATCCTCTAAGGCTGACCCACAAGTTATCTATCAGGCGGACCTAACACCACAACTTATTACAGAGCTGGGCTCCTTACCTCCCAACTGCACAGGTACTCCAAGAAAAAGGTAACTTACTGGTAGAACAATATCCTTTTAGCATAAAAGAAAAATTTATTTTCTGATTTCCTGTGCTTGTAAATTGCCAATTTCTCTAAAGAACCCACCCAAACGGGGAGGGAGCCTGGGTGTTGGGTGTGTTCGGTAGGGAACTTCCAGCTGAGGAAGGACTCCAAGGAGGCAGACTCTGCAGTTAGGGACTCTGAGGAGGGGGCTCATTCTTCTAGGGGGCACTCGACTTGACCCTCACTGGCTGCACTGAGCAAACATGTCAACCCCTCTGGAGCCTGGCTGAAGCAGAAGCTCCGGGCGTCCTTCCCAGGAGTAACAACTCTCTCTTGACAGGCGGGCACACTGGAGAGAGATGGAGAGAGCACTAGAAAGCAGGACTCCTGTGAGATACCCAAGCCTCAGAGAAAGAGACAAAGGCAGAATGTGGAGGGCTGGGCATCACAGAGACCAGAAAGGGGGGCAAAACCCAACTCTTCTGAAAAGTCATTCCAAGCGAGGCTGCTCATCAGAATCAAAAGACATTTATGAATAACCACCTGGGAGGTAGGCATCTTGAGGGCTGCTGCTTACGGGTCCCTTCTGTGAGACTGTGGAAAAGAATCCCTTCATCAACACACTCAACTGTCAAAATTTCTCATAATATGCTGTCGTTGTTCTGTTAAGGTAGTTTTACCGTTATCCGCTTGAAAATCACTATAATAAATACATAGTATACAATGTCTACAATGTGAAGACATTCTCCTGAAACCTGAGGAGCCACATGGGGTGGCCCTGGGTGTCTTGGGCATGAGCTCACATCGTGGACAAGTGAAGGCTGGCCTGGAGCCTTTTGCCAAGGTTTCAAACCACATAATAGTTATGAAGCACCTACTGTGTGCTCGCTGTGGTGATGGGTGTTCTGTGCAGTTTATAACATTTTGATCCTCACACCCACCTGAAGGGAAAGGATTTTTATCCTCAACTGACAGATGAGAAAACAGGCCTGGAAAGGCTTGGAGACTTGCCTAAGGTCACAGGAAGAGGGCGTGGCCAAACGGGACTCTCGGCTCCCAGGGGGCCATTCACTCTAGAGCAAGAAAAAAATACATGGCCCCAAAGTGAAAGCCCAGGGTCTGTTTTCACCGTGCTGATTCATTTTCATTCGCTTTGTCATCGTCTTCACCTACTCACACATGTCAACTACATAGAAGCGTGCTATGTGGGCAGCAACCAAATAAAAGGCCAAATGACAGACCAACAGAATCCCACAAAAGTCAAGTTCACCATGACTTGAGCTTCCTAATATTCACATGATAGGAAGGAACTAGCTAGCCAGGTGTGGTTGGGATCACATTCATATTCTCTCTTTCTGTCTCTGTCTCTGTCTCTCTCCCTCTCTCTCTTTCTCTCCCAGCATTTTAAAAGGCATCAAATCCAAATCCCAGTGCTCCTTCTACTGTGTTTCAGCACCCACTGACCCTCACCCCAGGCCTTAAACAAGAGACCTCTGACCACACAGAGAGCTTATTACCTTTCTCCTCAGACTCCAGGATTTCCTGCAAAACCAGGAATGAAGTAGACTGTTTTGGGGGCTCATTTAACTCCTGTTTCTCCTGAAGCATCTTGTAAACTTCAGATTCCTTGTCGATGACGAGTCCGCTTGGAGGCTGAGAATGCTCTAAGCTGTAAAAAATGTTTAGAAATTCATTAGGATATGTCGGAAGGATAAAAAAAAAAAAGAAATCCACAGACACCACCCCTCCCAAAAGAAGACACCTCTGAATCACAGTGGGTAGAAATGTTACCAACAGATGAAGCATTCCCTTACGTGTGCCACAGTCAGAGCTGGCTGCTGCTGTAATGCAGTCAGAAGCTATGTTTCCAAATAGTTTTAATAATTCAATTACTTTTTGGCCTAAATCCATGGAATGGGAAATGCTTTGCTTCTTTTTAAATTACATAAACAACATGTGAAAAGAAAATTTAGAAAAGAGAAAATGTCAACCACAACTTGACCACTAAAACCTTGGCTGGAGGCCCTCAGTACAGGCCATGTGTGTGCTTTTCACAAAGCAGAAGTCAGTATTCTTTATTCCTGAGGATATCAAAGTGTTTTCTGTTTCTATAAACTCTTGTATCTCTCATGGCAAGGTCTGGTCTCCTCACCTACAGCACACAGGTAACAGTATCTGCCCTGCCTCCTTCACAGGATTGGTGGTGAGGATGAAATCGGCAAATGTTTTATAAACTGTGAAGTACTGTTCTACTGCAAGGGAGGGGGCAGAGGCCTCAACTGAGGCTCTGCCTCCCACACCCACCTGGTCTTTCTGGATTCCCCAGATAGGATGGGACAGGCAGAGCTGGGGGCTCTCTCCCACAGGGCCCATTTTTAAAGGAGGAACCTTTGCTGCTTTGTCTCAGGGAGGAGGAGAGGGGGAGGTAGCCTCCTCCCAGTCAGCTTAACCTGAAGTCTATCCTGAATCCCACACCTTCTTCCACCACCAGTCCAAGCCATGCCATCACGTACCGGCACAACTGACCAGCTTCGTAACTTGTCCCTCTGCTGCCATTTTCAGCCTCAGGACAGTCTTATTTTCGACCAGAGGCCAGAGTGGTATTTAACATAAGAATTAGACTGTTGTGATGTGGCTCAAAATGTTCTCATCTGACTTAGAACCAAATATTTACAGTTTTAATAACAAAATACCAGTTTAATCAAAATCATCTCTTTGGAGTAAATATTCACTACAAAAAGGAGAAAGGCCCTAACAGATGTGGCTCTGCTTTCCTCCCCAAATACATCACCTGCATCCCCTTGGTCACTCCGCTCTTGTCAGATGAGACTTCAGGGCTGCTTCTGGAACCCACCAGCCTCAGAGCCTGTCACTTACTGCTCCCTCTGCCCAGAACGCTCTCCTCCCAGAGCCCAGGGCTCCCGCACTTCATTCAGGTTCTGCTCAGATGTCATCCCTCAGAGAAGGCTCCCTGACCCTCCACTGAGAACAGCCCGCCCATCCCCATAACTCTATCCCCTTACTCTCTGCAGCTCCCTCCAAGTGTTCTCTTCTCTCTCCATGGATTATACGTGCAGTTGTCTGTCTCTTTATTGTCTAGAAAGTAACCTAGAAAGTAACCCCTAGAAAGTAACCCCCATGAGGGCAGGGCTTTGGTCTGTCTTGTTCACTATTGTCTTCCTGGGCCTGGCACAGTGTCAGGCCTCAACAGGCATTAGGGAAGTGAATGAAAATTGCCAAGTGGGCCAAGTCCCTCTCTCCTTCTCGTCACTGCCTCTCCATGCTCCAGTGGGGTCACAAGGGACCTTCTAGTACCGGGGATCTCCTAGGGCTGTGCCAGGGAGATGGGCAGCCTCCAGGGCCCCGCTCACTGCCTGCCTGTCAGCTTCCACTGCTTTTTCAGAAGCTACCACCCCCTAGGAAAGAGGGACAGTGTGCCCAGGGAGCCAAAGAGAAAATACCAGAAGGTGATGATGCAATTTATCAGTGCAGGTGGATAAGTCTGTATGTAAACAAGTTGTGAATTTTAAAAAAGCTACATCCCATCCCATCCGCCAGGCTGCCTCTCAGGTGTGAGGATGCAGGCAGTGGCTACCAATAGTTTCCTCAGCGAGTCTAACCACTTTGTCTTTAGGGCAGAAGCCACTTTTACAAGTGCAAATGAATTATGCCAATTACCTTTACTCACTCGCTTCTCACACACCCACTGTATAAGGAGTTCACATTCCATTGTATAAAGGAAACGATGGTATGTGTTTTCCCTGGGTATTTTTCTCCAAGTTACCTCTCTCTTTCTTCTCTTTCTCTTTCCCGGCCAGCCTCCAGGGGCACTTGATAGACTCAAGTCCACAGCTGGAAGCAGAGTCATTTGCATCAGTGGAACTCCAGGTTTTCCCTTTGACTACAATCAGGTTCTCACAATAGAGGACAAAGCCCTCAAAGAGTGACAAATACTTCGGTGCTGCCAGGGAAGGTCAAAATTTAACCAAAAAGGACTCATCAGCCAGTCACTTGTGTTGGCTGCAGTGGAGGAAAGGGAAGCCAGCCACCCCTGCCCCATCCACAGACACTGCTGGTCCCTGCCCTTGTCTCTCTCCCTACTCCCACCTGGGAACTGTGTGAGTCTCCCATCCCCACCCCGCAGGAAAGAGGCCACCTTGAGGAGTGGTTTTAACCAAGGACCTTGTCTTCCTCTGGCCCACCTACCCAGCCCTGTCCTCTGAAGTTACATGCCTGCCTCTTTCTTTGGGTCTTGAATTCTGAGCTGGCTTTATAATAAATGTATTAAAGTATTTCTGATGACTCTTTTTCCTATTATACTTAGAACTATTTTAAAATCAAGATCAGATCATGGAATGTTCTTGAGAATTTTTCCTTGCTTTGGTGTATGTTGTTACGCCACCAAGGGAACGCTAAAAATGACAGAACCCAAACCACGAAGTCATCACATATACAAAGTCATCACGTATTCTTCCAGCAAAGTCTTGTAAAAGTATTTCCGTGATTAAAAAAAAATTTACTATTTATTCTCAAATAATGGTAATATCTTGCTACTGCTTGACAAATTATAAAGCACTTTCAATTTTCGTTACCTTATTTGAAGCATTGATACACCTAATTCAAAAATATCCTAAGACACAAAATCTAAGTCTTAGACATTAGACTAAGATATTAATAAATAACAGCACGATATCTTTAAAAAAAAAAAATTCTAGGTCAAAAATACGCATTAGAAATAGAGCAAAAAAAGAAAAAAAGCATTGTCATTTTTATATACAGTAACAATAATGAATGAAAGAATTCCACAGTGATAAGCCTTCAAAAAATGTAATATGCATGACTGAGTCACCGGGAGGAAAATTGTGAGGGTGCGATGCTAAAAGTAACCATTCTTCTAAACCCATTCGTTACGATTTTAATAGCAGAATACAAGAGTTTAATCAAATTCAACTCCTTTGGAATAACAGTCTTTGTGTTTTCTGGTTCTTGTTTCTTCCCAAGTCATGCTTGGTGCTGAATGTACACTACTTACTTAAATGTTTAATATTTTCTTACATGCTTTTTGGTACCCACCGTAGGCCTGTCTCCCCAGGGACATTACAGACAGGTCATGCCCTGCCTGATGATGTGGCTGACACAGCCAGGCATTTAAGGATGCCAGCGGTCTTTAGATGAGCTTGTCTCTCAGAGGTGGATTTTGGAGGCTGAGCCTGCAGACCTTATGAAACACAGTCCTGCTCCAGCCAAAGGAGCAGCTAGGGTGAAGGTAAGATGGTCAGAAGGTCAAGGACAAGGAACAGCACACCTATGGCTCTGGGACCTGAATCTGCACAGCAAAGACACAAATAAATGAAAAGACATCCATGTTCATGGATTAGAAGAAGAATTAATATTGTTAAAATGTCCATCCTCCCCAAAGCAATCTACAAGTTCAATGCAATCTTCATTGCAATCTCTATCAAAATCCCGCTGGCATTTTTTGCAGAAATAGAAAAAAAATCCTAAAATTCACATGGAATCTCAAAGGACTGCAACGGCCAAAACAATCTTGAGAAAGAAAAACAAAATGGGAGGTGTCACATTTTCTGATGTCAAAACATATTACAAAGGTACAGTAATCCAAACAGTATGGTACTTGTATAAAACAGACAAAGAGACCAATGGAATAGAATATACAACCCAGAAATAAACTCTAGCACATACAGTCAAGTGATCTTCAATAATGGTGCCAAGAATACACAATGCAGAAAGGACAGTCTCTTCAATAAATGGTGTTGAGACAATTGGATATCTGCATGCGAAGAATAAAATTAGACCTTTAGCTCACTATATATAAACATCAACTAAAAATGGATGGAAGACTTAATGTTAGATCTGAAAACATAAAACTACTAGACGAAAACATAGGCGAAAAGCTTCATGGCATTAGTCTTAGCAATGATTTCTTGAATATGACACCAGAAGCACAGACAATAAAATCAAAAGTAGACAAGTGGGACTACATCGAATTAAAAGTCTACACAGCAAAGGAAACAATCAGCAGAGGGAAAAGGTAATTAATGGAATGGGAGAAAATATCCCCAACCAAATATTTGATAAGGTGTTAATATCCAGAGTTTATAAATAATTCTTACACCTCCACAACACAAAGCAAATAACATGATTTAAAAAATGGGCAAAGGACTTAAATAGACATTCCTCCAAAAAAGATACAAAAATGGACAAGAACCATATGAAAAGATGTTCGACATCACTATCAGGGAACCACATGGAAATATCACACCTTACACTTATTAAGAGAGCTGTCAACAGCACCGACAACAGCAACAACAAAAGCCCAGAAGACAACAAACGTTGGTGAGGATGGAGGAACTGGAACCCTGTGCACTGTTGGTAGGAATGTAAAATGTTGCAGTGCTATGCAAAACACTATAGAAGTTTCTTGATAAATTAAAAATAGAATTATCATATGACGCAGCAATCCCACTTCTGGGTATATATCCAAAAAGAATTAAAATCAGTATCTCAAAGAGATATTGGCACACTCATGTTCATTGAAGTATTAATCACAATAGCCAAGAGGTGGAAGCAACCTCTTGCTAAATGTACACTGACAGATGAATGGATAAAGAAAATGTGGTATATATAGACAATGAAATATTATTCAGCCTTAAAAAAGTAAAAACAAATCCTGTTGCACGCTGCAAAATGAATGAACTTTGAGGACATTAGGCTACGTGAAATAAACCAGTCACTAAAAGACAAATTCTCTACATTCCACTCGTATGAGGAAGTACCTAAAGCAGTCACTCTTAGAAAGTAGAATGTGGGTGCCAGGGAATGAGAGAGGGGAAAGGGGGAGCTGTCCAATGGGTGTGGAGTGTTAGTTGTGCAAGATGAAAACATCCTTGAGACCTGTTGCACAACAATCTGTGTATTGTTACCACGACTACTGAACTGTACACTTAAAAATGGTTAAGATGGTATATTTTATATTATGTTTTTTACCACGATAAAAATAAATCATTAGAACAGAAAAAAAGAACTTTTGATACATAAGAACCCAATAAATCAAATAAATCTCCAATGAATTATGCTGAGCAAAAAAAAAAAAGTTATGATGGAGGGAAACTGGGTCAGGGGTATATGGGACCTCTCTATTATTTCCTATAACGGCATGCGAATCTACAATTACCTCAAAATAAAAAGTTTAATTTTAAGAAGTCTTTTCCCCAAATTCTGGAAGTTAAGAGCTAACTGGAAATGACATAGAAAAGATTTTAGCACCTGATTTTTATGTAGGAGCGGGTAAAGGAGGCAGGCCGACTCAGAAAAACCTTTCATGTGTGAGATGCCCCAACCTAGTCACCCCAATGTTCACACACACACACACACACACACACACACACACACACACACACACACACACACAAATGCAGTTCTGGGTAACCCTATGTAATCACTGTAAGAAGGGGAGCCTGGCCAGAATGCTCCTTGCGTTTCAGTGTTCAAAGGCCCAGATGTTGGGCCTGTAATAAGAAATGAGAGGCGTAATCGTGGGCACCTGGAGAAGAGGGAGGAACAGCCAGGCTCCAGGCCAGTTCTCTGTGGGCTGTGGGCAAGTTTAGCCGGAGGAGCAAGCCACTTTCATGATGGAGGTTTTCTTTTGACCCAGCTCCGAAAGAATTGGGCTTAATACAATCCCTCATATCATTCGAACAGAATAATGCATCTCTTTATTTCCACTGCACCTGCTTAGAAATCTGCCTCATGAGTAGATGGGGGGATTGCCTGAGAACACAACTTAGATGAACCAGTATCTTGAGACTATTGTGTTGGTTATGGAGCCCAAGCAATGATTCCATGAAGAGGCCACCACATCAGGAAGGTGACTAATTGCACTGGTGGCTGAACTTAAGCTACAATGCTGGGAAAAGGAGGAGGTTACCACAAGTCACAGCAAAGTCTTTTCCATGACATCTGTCTACATGTTTCCGGCCTCCCGGGGGGAAACCCCTAGTATTCAGTGAAATCAGTACTAACTGGCATTTGCTGAGCACCTACCAGGCGCCGGGCACCACGCTCGGTGCTTTTTACACACATCATTCCTTTCTCTCAGTAACCTGGTTGGTAAGGTAGTCAATATTATCTGCACCTCATGATAACAAGACTGAGTTTCAGAGTTTTCTGGTTTGCCCAAGATCACACAGCTAGTAAGAGGCAGAGTTAGAATTCAAGCTGAGGCCCCTCTATCTACAAAGCCTATACCTTTAAGAAGGTCTCAAGTAGCATCACATATGTAATATAATCCAAACCCCAAAACACCAGAAAATGACCAGAGCCCCTAAACTCAACTGCAAGAGGTCAGAGGGCAGGTGAAAGCTTAATGCTAAACAGAGTAACATTTCTTCTACTCACTGGTACACAGCAGGCACTAAATAAATGACTGTTAAGCTGAAATGACCCAAAAGCCCTCCCACTCAGCCGTGTGAGCGCTGATAACACCCTCTTGCCTGCCTTCCCAGCTAAATTAGGAAATGACAATGCTCTCTGTGTTCTTGTCTGATGGGGACATGGCCCTGGGATGTCCTACGAGACAAAGAGCCACACACACACACCCCAGGGTGCTTTTAAGGACAGGGCCAAGAAACTCAGAGTGAGCCCTAGGGAATCAGTAATGACTTCATGCAAAGTATGAAGTGAGCCAATTCTGGGATCTCAACGGATTTCAGACTAAACAGCGGGGGTGAGGGAGCGCCCGGGCCTTCTGCTGACAGAGCAGCAAGGTGACCGGTGGCTGCTGGGTTTGCAGGAGAATCTTCCTTTGCTGAGAGTGCACAAACGGCCTCTCTAGGAACGGACCGGTATGCCGACCCACACACAGGCAGCACAGCCTGTTTGGGCAGTTCCTCTGCTGGGGGTGCTGCTGGTATGCACACTGTTTCTGGATTCATCCTTGGAGTGTGGGATGGAGCAGAACCTGGGCCCTTCTGCTGAGAAAATCTGGAAGGAGACTCTTGATAAAGACTCAGAGGCTGCTGCAGCCAGAAAGTCTACGAAAGGAGGGGACAGGGGCTGGAGGAAAGGCTTGCACAGCGTCCAGACATTTTTGAATTTAATTATTTCAGACTGAGGGGAGGGAGCGGGCGGGGAGCATGAGAGAAGAAAGAAGACATTAATGAAGGAATAACGGCCAAGGCCACACTAAAAATACTTCCCAGGCACATATTTCTCCCAAGGCATAGGAGCTCTTTCAATTTAGGATGTGTCATTTCCTGGGTTATTAAATCCAAAGAATGGAACGTTCCACTCTGGGACAGTAAAAGAGGGTCACATTCTCAGCCTCCCCTGGCACCAAAGCAACAAAGAACAGGGATCATGGCCCATGGTATTTCCACCACTCAGCTCCCCGTGCCCGCCCCGCCTCCCCCAACACTGAGCTGCTGGAGAGAAAGCTTCCAGCAGGGTGTGTCCGTGGAAAGTTTGGGGGGCCCAGCACGGCGTTCTTTTTCAGAGGCTCCAAATTCCCCCAGTCACCTTGAAGGACACCATCATCTCAAGTCAGTAGGAATCAGCATTTGGGGAAAGAAGCATTAGTAGCCACTTTGCCTTGGTTATGGCCATAAATGCAGGGACCTTTAACATCTTATAAAGCCAAAGTCACATAGCAAAATCTCCCCAACGAGACTTAAAGGAAATTGCAGTGCATTTCAGTGCTGGGCACGGGGACCTATGCAGTGGGTACCCAATAATGTCTGTCCCTCTTTTCCAAAGGGAGAGGGACTATATGCACAGTGTGGTGCAGGAGTCCTCAAGACATCCCCATGACAGCCCTTTCCAAACACTGAAGTTACCTGGAACCTCTCATGCCTTAAGTCTCTCCTAACCTGCCTCTGAAGCAATGGGTTTGCAATTTAATCACCCTAAAAGCTGAGCAGATTCTTGTTAAAGGTGAATGGGGAGACACTGAACAGCAAAATGGGCTTCAGAGTTCCAAGAACTGTGGATTCCAAGCGGAAGAGATCCTCAGGGATCAGATCAGTTTGGACCACACAGTATTTTCCAACAAATTTGACTGTCATCAACATTTAAAGATCAGGAAATTTCAGATAAAAAGAGGCATTCCAACTTTCGTTTCAATGAAATTATAATCAGTAGAATTGGGACTCCTAGGCCAGCATGGGGTGTCTGGCTAGAGCCAAGGAGCAGTGGCCCTTCTGGAAGGGGCATGTACTGGCCAGCTGCCATGGGCCACTCTGCTCCCCTGTTTACACTCAGAGCTCTGCCCTCATGGTCCCATCATCGCTGCCACCTTTGGGCATTTGCCATGGCAGCTGGTGACCTAGTCTATTCCCCTTTCACCCACGGAAAACTGGTACCATCTCTTACTCTCCATCCTCAAACCCAGTTCTTTACCACGAGCTGTGGTATTCACAGTGTTTCTGGATTCATCTTCAAAGAGTCTGAAATGATGCAGACGTTGTCCCATTCCTGGGAAGATCCAGAGGATACTTCGGATGAAGACATGGAGGCAGCCATGGCCACATCGTCAGTGACAGGAGGGGACAGGCCTCCCTAGTCCTGAGCAAGATGCTTCCTTAGATCTCTCCACGCTGTCCCCCTCCTAGCCCCCACCTCCCACAGGCAAACCCACCTCTACCTCTGTCCGCAGATCAGAACCTGTTCCTACAGACACACATTTATATCCTCATCAGTAGGACTTCTTTTCTTTCTATTATCTCCACTGGCCACTCTGGGGGAAAAAGCAAACATTGCTTCACCAAAAATTGCATGAAGTACTTCTCCCTTGTTCAGACTGGATGGTCAACATGAGCAGAAATCCAAAATTGTAAATACTGAAGAATTTCTCAGGAAGCAACAGGACTGTCAGAGAAGGAACATGGTCACTTAGCAGGTGACAACCACCCCAGAAATCAGGACAATAATAACATCGGTCTCAGCGAACCATCGACTAACTTGTGCCAGGTATAGTACTGGGCATTTTACTGATTACTTCTTATTTTTCAAACAACCCTACAAGGCAGTTGGTATTACCCCCTTTTTACTGATGAAGAAAATGAAGACAGAAAGAATTGTGCTAAAATAGACCTTTTTATCCCTGGGCTAGTGGCTCAATCTTCTTTCCCTTGACTGGACCAGCCTGGTCCTGATGTAAAAAGCCTCTCCCAGGACTGGCCTGGAGGAGAATTCAGAGGCCTACTTACGCTCTGCCGTTTGTCTCTGGTCCACTGGCTGCTGTCTTTGACTCCAAGGCACTGTTGAAATTGGAGATGTTTTCAGAGGAGTAGAGGCCAGAGGGGTTGTTGTACTGGCTTGTGATGACCCTGGGGGAAGAGCTTGAGGCAGGCGAGGCGGTGAAGGGCATGGCACTCCGGTTGTGGGCGCTTCCTATGTGCAGGACCTCCTGCAAGCAGAGATCAGAGGAGAAATCAGGAGTGGAAAGGTGTCCAACGGACATCCTTCGATGGACAGTGCAGACTGAGAGCCAGGGAGAGAGCTCTAATGAGCGACAGTGGCCCCGGCTCAACACCAGACTTTAGCTAAAGGGCTCTGACATACCCACTAGACAAAGGGCAGTAACCGGGGAAGTCTCACTAGTGTGGACGTGTGTCACACACCAGGCTCAATCTTCAGGTTCTTCCCTGAGACCTAGTGAACCCTGATCCCCTGCTGGGTAGCCCTGGGCAGGACATTCCTAGCTGCCCTGGGCTGTCAGTAATCAAGTCAGAGCTGAAACACCTTTCAGGGCACACCCCAGAGGGATTAAGGTCCCACGAAGAGAAGAATGGGCAGTCATTTCAGTCAGTGCAGAGCAGGAGATGATAAAAAGGGGAGACAAGGCTCCAGAATGGAGAGGGTTAGACAAATAAGATAAAAGGGCTATGGTGCGACAGGATGAGGCAGCTGCTGACTAGGCAGAGATGGCCTCAGTGCTCCGGCAGAAGGGGGCCAAAGGGAATTCAGGATCTGTTGTTTCTTGTGGCAGAAGGACAAGGCTAATCAGATGGAAGGCTGGGGGATACCTGTTACAGGGGCGGTGCCCAGGGGAGACGCAGAGGAGGACCTGGAGCTCATCTTGTGCTCATTCCCTTCCTTCTGTAATTTGAGAAAGCGCCCTCTACCCCCACGCTGGCTGGCTAGCCAGGAGTCTAGGATAATTACTAAAGCTACGACATCTCAGAACTGTTTTACAAACAGTCAAAACTTTTTAAACTAACACGACTTAAAAAAAAAAAAAAATACGGCATTTCTGATGACTCAATTAACACAGTGTTTTCTACACAGGCATTCTGGATCAACTCTGGCTCCCAGGAGACACAGCATGCTCTGTGCAGCCGACTAAAAACTCAACGTGCACCATATTTTCTGGGTTCCCCAGAAATCTTCCTCAACCCTGGTCTCTTTTTTAAAACCCAGGCCTAGAACAACTGCCCCGCAAAGAGTTCCTGTGCTCTGTTACTCTTCTTTTATCTTTTTATGTTAAACCTTCAAGTCGTTCATGCTTTCTTAGGAAACATGATGAAAAGTAACACCTTATTTTACTGTGTGCTCATTTAAAATAAAAGATAACATAAATATATTCTTATGATTATGATTTCTTTTTCACTATTCAGATGGGCATCCTCTTCAACAAGTAGGAATGAGTGAGGTTTTACCGCATAAATTACGTTGAGCTGACTTGGTCCACGTTGGACAAAAGCTAAGAACGCCAAGGTCATTCACAAAGAGGAAAGTGTAATTAGTTAAGAAAATAACTTTAGCAGTAATCAAAGCATGGTTAAGTAAATTTTATGACACAACGAGCCCAAGGAATAATACGCAGTAATTAACGGCAGCAGACTAGGGGACAGGGGTGGCTAGGGACCTGGGCCCACGTTAGTGGCTCCGCGACAGCACTGCGGACTGACACGCCGCTGGACTGACACGCCGCTGGACTGACAGACACACCGCTGGACTGACACGCCGCTGCAGCCACGACTGCGACTCTCTCCTCTCTCCTTCTCCACAGCAGTTCCTAGGAGCGGCATAGGACGCTGAGCACCAAGGAAGAGCCCTGATGGTTCTGTCTTGACTCAAATTTCCCTGCCGCTTCCTGTTCAGCTTTGGGCACATTATACCTCTCTCTTAGCCCGTTTCTCATGTCTAAAATGAAGTCAATAAAGCCTCTTTCACGAGGACGTGGTGAGAAATATTAGTATGCCAAGCACAGAGCCTGTCACATAGCAAACATTCTACCAGTGTGCGTTCCCATCTCCTCCCATAAAAATACATTTTCAATTAGAATGGAAGTCAGTAGAAAATTCAGGTTGGAAATTCTGGTTTTCATTTTATAGAGATTGTCCAAGAATATATCTGTTTTGTACATAAAAGGAATATCTCTAACCCCATGTGAATACTGGTCTTTCCAGAAATCAGGCGGGTAATTCAGAGCTTGCATTTTGGAAGGGATGATGTAATTGTTTGGGCTTTGTATTTATCAGTCGCCTAGGAAACACAATAATGAGGAAATATAAACTAGGTGTGTGACTGCTCTGACCTCAGATAAGCTGGGGTGTTGGCTGGCATAACATGAACTAACATCTTCTAATTTATAGATGAACTCTGCTCCCACTCATTCTCCTATTTTAGAATGACTGGAAGTGTAAGATTTTGAAAAAATGAGAAGAGGGAAATTTTTCATAAAAAGAATTACTGGAATCAAATGAAAAATATACTCAAGTTAGATGTCAAAGTATTTGAGAACTTTTTTAATCTGATGAGAACTACCTTCAAAATATTGATGCAGGTAACCAGATTATATGTTTAAGATGAAAATTCAAGTATAATACATATAAAAAGTATAACTGAAATTTAAGTATTACCTTATTTAAGTGAAAACTAGGATTTTAGATAGACCAAATTAAAACAAAAATCATTCCTTCTGCATTATAAAATATGAGAACTTAACACATTAAAACATAACATTTATAGTAAATTTAATGAAGTGGCTGACATCTCCCCGGGAAATTGGAATTAAGCGTGGCATGTTTTAAATTAGTTTTGCACAACTGCCAGTTTATAGATTGAGCACCATTTTATGAACTTCCTAACAGGAGCTGTCCAGAATCATATGTTCATATCAGTTTTGAAATGTCAAATGCAAAATGACACTTAAATGTGACTCTTAGGATTCGTAAGTATGATTTTTATTATATTAATGGGAAAAATTTTGTGACTGGATTTCTGACATTTTAATGGAAGCCACCTGAGAAAATATGATTTACATACAACCACTTGATTTACCCACACCAACATACCCAGTGAGTTCGACTGCATATCTGTTTTATGTATAAAAGATTGCTAGCTACATGTTACCTTTTGATTGGATCTCGATTCACCAAAAAAATGAATGTCCCAAATCGAGAAAAAAATTAGAATCCAAATCTTTAATTGGGATGAAATGGATAACAATCACAAAGTTTTAAAAAGCCATTATCAATTTACTTATTAACTTATCATTAATAATTCGTTAATTTATCCAACAGACACATACTTTGTGAAAACAGTATGTCAGGCATGAGGAATTTTACAAAGACATTCTAAACATTCTTCTTTAATTTTTTTCCCCTTATTCCAAAGAATACCCATTCACTTTAGATTACTTAGAAGATGCAGTTAAGGAAGAAAGAAATAAAATCACCTATATTCTAAGTGCTGAGAGATTTATTTACAAATATGGGATCCTAGGACAGTCTACTGTGCCAGGAAAATCTTTTTGACTGACAAATTGTGTATTGACTCCCTACCACATTTTTTCAATATGAATTACCACTTCATTTTAGTAATTTTAAGGTCTCACTACGAGTCTCACCATAGCAAAAACAGAGATTTTCACCTTAAGAATCATGGAAACCAGAGACCGGGATACTAGGAGGAGAGGCAGAGTTTCCTATTAAATTTCCCCTCAGAGACTTTAGCTTTTGGGCCTTGGGACCCAAATTTATTTTCATACTCGTATCTGAAATCCACAATGAGCCGAGTCAGCTCCCTTCTTTTGCACGGTCCCGCCACTCTGTTCTGCACAGGAAGGCTTCCACCCGCTTCCCGTATTGCCTTCCTACCCATTGCTTCCAGCCCAGGCAACGGCGTCACTGACTTGGGGTTTTCCAGCCCTTTCCTCCTGCAGTTCCCTTACGGGAAGAAGTGAACTAGAGCCAAGATCCGGCAATGACCGTGGAGGGCTCTCCCTGCTGTCTTATCTCCAGGCCTCCAGGGCAGGAAAAATCGGGGAGTGTGCTGAGCTGTGTCAAAAGGAGAAAAGACGCTGGTAGTGAGAGGAGTGGTAATGGTGAACAAGTACTTACTTGTGGTTCAGAGGCTAAATTCATCTTGTATGGATGACGTTTCCCTTCCTCTGTCACCAGAGGAGACCAGACTTTATGTTCGGATCTGCAAGAGATGGACAAAGCTGTTGTTTCATTCACGCTGATAATATACACTAAAAACAGGGTGGGAAAATGCACCCCCTTGCCTGACTACTGGCCTCTGAACTAGCACTCTGCACGCCACTGCCACCCCCACCCCACCCCGCCCCCCTGCCTTCCCCTCCATTTGTCACCAGGGTGATTTTTCAAAAGCACTAATCTGATGACATCATGTTCAATGGCTGCCACGCTCGGGCCTGAGAGGCTTCCCAAGCTGCTGGGACTTCTCCCAGCCTGATCCTCCTTCACTGCATTCTGTGTTGCTGACCCTCAGCTACACTGGCCTCCTTGCTCCTGAGCATGCTTCATGCTGCCCACCTCTGCTCAAGACAGAACAAGCTTCTCCTCTCTCTCGCCCAGCATTCTTGATCCAGACCAGATAACCAACTTATCTGTGAAGTTTGTCTGGACCCAATAAAAGTGATGCCTCCTTCACTGAGCTTGCAAAGGATTTCTTTGTACTTATCACACAGCAATTTTCTCAGTCTAGTTTTAGTTTTAATTAGTGTAGGTTTTTTTTCTCTCTCTTACAAGTGGAGAATAATTGTACTTATCTTTGTATTTTCAGAGTGCCTAGCAGTGCCAGATATATACAAGGTGAACCTGTTCAATTTTTGGTAAATGAATCAAAAATAAATTAAGCTATGAATAAATGAGCGAATGAATGTCTTGAACTAGGGCTTGAAAAAGAAGATTTGGACTGAGATAGAAATGGAGATGAGAATGAGAGGGAAATGTGTTTTTGAGGGGGTAGTAATAAAATGGTGTGCTTTCCATAGAGGTGGAATACTGAAGTATACAAAATATTTTCACATTCTGCCCCCCATACTTGGTCCTCCTACTAGTCCTGTAGCACCAGAAAAAAGAAAAGCCAAAAGCCTACTTCACAGGTAAGAACTTGAGCAAAAGGTTCGTGATAAAGAGCTATGGAAGCTAAGGTTAATGAGACATTAAAGTGCAGATTACATAACAGGAGATTAAAATAAAGAATGTGAACTTGATCCAACAGGAAATAGGGAGCCATCAAGGTTGAACCAAATCACTTCGGAAATCATGCCCTGGCAGGGCCCCTTCCAAGACTCCATGAAAGAAGAATGGGAATTCAACCCCAGTTACAACTCCCAGTGCGCCCTCCTCACTTGTCACCCTGTTGAGAACATCCAGCTCTCCTTTTTTGTAGTGTACTTAAGCTTACACTCAGTGCTTTGTCTAGTGTGTTGCCATCTTTCTCTGTCATTGCAATCTCCTAGCTCAGGGGTGTAGGGCATTCTGAGATGGGTGAGGCAGTCCTTGCCCACAAACAGCTTCCAGCTGATCAGAAAGAAACAGACATTTCCACAGGACTTACCTGGACACTGTGAGAGTCATGTTGTCTATGCAGCCCTTGATTTTGTTCTGAGCTTCCAAGTGTGTCATATTGCCTGTATCTTCCCCATCAATGGCTGTGATTATATCTCCAATACATAAATTAGCCACAGCAGCCTTGCTTCCGGGAGTGACCTGGAAAAAGGGAAAGAACAGGCTAGTTACTACTCATCTCCAAGGCAATCACTGAGTAAGTTACCACTGGGGTAATAAGTATTCACAAATGTGAACGAATACATTTAAAAAGGAAAGAGGACTGAAATCATAAGTGTCAATTGTAACAATCCTTCATATTTATGGAATGCATTATGGTTTACAAAGAGTCCTTTTCTATATACCATCTCATTGGATCCTTACAACAATGTTGTGAGAAAGGAGGACAAATATCAGTCCTCATATTAGAGACCTAGAAACTCAGGCTTAGAAAGATCTGTCACTCACCTGGGACCACCCAAACTAGTATATTACCATATTGCTAGTCATCCATCCAGTATATTACAGAGCTAGAACTCAAACTCTGAAATCAGACAATCAGACCCAATGTTCTTCCCACTGAATTACCAGTCATACTTAACACACACACACACACACACACAGAGAACATGTACAGTAACATCTTATTGCTATAAAAAGCATAATGTTATTTATGCACAGAAAAAATCTGGAACACTGCTCACCAAATTGTTCAGTTATACATTTCTGTAATGTTTTTGGTTTTTACGATGAGCCTAAATTACTTCTGTCATTAAAAAAAGCAATAAAAAAGTTTAAAATCTGGCAGTGTGGGTTTACACTGGTTCATTTCCTCCCGCTTGAGAAGTGGGTCATCCCCTATAGGTGGCAGGTTTTCTGCAGGCCGATGTTTCTGACCTGTAGTTCCAAATTATGGGCCACCAATGCTCAGGGGAACATAGTCAATTATTGCAATGGATCATCAAAATCCACCTGGCCTACTGGGCATTACATGTGGACTGAATAGATATCATGTCTCATACACAGATATACAACTATCTTTCGAATGACTATAAATGCTGTTGTGATGAATGAAATACAAACTCATTTTGAAGTCGTACTAACCTCAGAGCCATTTTCATTATTAGGTATTTTCTAAACTGAAGTATACTAAAAATATGACAATCATCCCAGGGTCAGTCCATGACTTTGACATAGAAGACCTTCTTCGATGGGAATTCAAAGCCTCCCCAGGCGCAGAGTGGCAGTAACGCACCCAGACGCCCAGGCCACAGAGGGTTCCGGCCTCCCCTTGGAGAAGGCCTTTGACTCCCAGAAGCCAACTGAAGATCTTGTGAACACTTGGGTGTCTCTGTAAGGCTGAACCATAGCTCAGAGGTCCTTTAATGCCCCAACCATAACACATCCGTATCTGATGCAGTTTTCAGCCACAGTTTCCAATCAACCATCACCAAACTGAAGATGCTGGCCCTTCTGAGGTGGCTGGGGCGCTGTCATGGCCCATCTCATCAGCATCCTGACCATAAAATAAGGGGCGGGTGACTTGATCTTTGAGGTCCCTCTGGCTCAGACATGTTATGACTTTATCAGGCAAAACTCTCTTGGAATGTAGCAGGATGTAGAAACCAGTGCAGAGATTTTGACCTCCTAACCTTCCTTTCTGGCTTTCCCATCATTTGTCTACCAGAGAGCTGGCCTTTTGAAAGCCCTGATCCAAAGTCAGACCTTCTTCTCATCCAGCCACTGGAAAAAGGCGTTTATACAGACAAGCATAAGATGCTCTCCTTTCAGTCAATGTGGTGGAGGGAGGCTCTGAGTCACATACGATAAAAACAAATGCCTCTCATTTTCCGCCCATTTCCTGAGAAGACCGATCTGGTGTGACTTCGTGCATATTTTGCTTTTTTCCAAAGAAAAATAGGGACCCCTTGTTTTAACAATGGCCTTAAGCATCACTTTATTTGGGATTAGCAATGCTTCTGGGTTGGCAGACTACCTCCAGAAAGAGGAGCCGGATGGAACGCATTTATCATGACCAAATCTAATAGTGTTAAAGAACCCCTTGGGATAAAATTCAAAATCATCAACAAAATTGCCTTCCTCCTCACCCTGATCCTGCCATTCCCCCATTAAGCTCTAGCTGCAGGGGTCTTCCTTGTTCTTTCCCATCTCAGGACCTTAGCACTTGCTATAACCTCTGCCCAATTAACTTCTCATTCTTCATTCTTCAGGTCTCAGCTTAAATGACCCTACTCAGAGGCCTTCCCTGACCGCCAATCTTAGTTAGATTCCCCCACCTCACCCTGTCATCCTTTTAATATACTCTGTTCTTCTTCATTGTGGCACTTGTCACATTAGGTTTGTAAATCTATTTTGTGGGTTTATTTATTTAATGTCTGAGGGCCTAATAAAGACAGTAAGGTGTGTGAGGGCAGGATTTTGTCTGCCACTGGCACCATGGTATCCTCAGTGCCCAGAACAGTGACTGGCACATAGTAGGCACTCAATAAATATTTGTCCAACAAATCATGGAATCTAGAATATCTAGTGTTGTTAAATATGTAATCATGATACTTCATTTTATCCTTTAAAAAATGACTATTTCACAAGGGATCAAATAATCATTTCCGTCGACATCGCTATCTTGGAATGTGACCACTCACAAAACTAAAATGATGAGATGGCGAGTAGGGGGAAAGGTTTGAAAAGATAAAAACAGAAGTTTCTTTTAATTTCATATGCTCATGCTAAGAACTCTGTAATTTCCAGCATTTGGTTCAAACCGTCTTGTGAGAGAGACATTTCTGCTAAGTATATCCCAACAGGTCCTGGACAAGCTAGAACCAGTCTTAAGAGCCCTGAGCCTGAGTAATTGAGGCCTGGCCATCCTATCGTTCAGTCTGATTTTCATTTTTTTAAGCCAAACTAATGGGAAGCCAAAGGACATCTCAGAAAGTTACAAGACAACATCATCAGGTGGGGTTTAGACAGAATCATACATGAACAGATTAAATTCACATTCTTTTATGAGCCACTGGTTCCTTAAAAAATTGATTTAAACCAATTGCGAACCTGCCTTTTACAAAATCCTTTCATCTACAATCTCCTATTTGAGGTCTCAATAATGATGACCTCACCACCAACATAGAAGATAACTTTACAGATGAGGAAATTGACTCAGAAGTTGTGACTGATTCAAGTTCACTGAGCTAAAAGGCTTGAGCCTAAACTTGACACCAGATCCCCTTATTCCAAATTCCACTTTCTGCTTTACCACAATGCCACAAGCAGATGCTGCAAGGCCAACTGCCAGAGCCAAAGAGAAATCCGGAATTAAGTAGGTTCATCTACTGTGTTCTTCTACATTGAGTGTCACAGACTCCTGATGCTGCCTGGGTGCCTCCCGCCATAGGACAATCATCTCAATTGCTCTGTACTGAGCTGGGGCCCAGTAACCTCACTCCTTATAAAACACCCAGCTCAGAATGTGGAACTGAAAAGGGCCTCACAAGAGAAGCCCTGTGTCTCCAACATTAGTTAGTTCCCATCTTGACTAGTGGACTCCAATCTTTACCACACTCTAATTATTCATCATAATCATAGCCATGAGTTAATGAGTGCTCAGTATGCTCCAAGCACGGTTTAAGTATTTGTTAAGGGTTAACTTTACCAGTCCTCATGTGATGCTATCAGGTAGGCAATATTATTGCATCATTACAGACAGGGAAAGGGAGGAACAGGGTTAAGTGGTTTTATAGCTGGTGAGTGGCAGGCTCTGGGGCTCCAGAGTCCATCCATTTAACCCAGCATACCACACTATCTATTCAAATTTCCTCCTGACCAGCAAATTCCATCAGAACCGGCTTATAATGGAGTCAGCTTCAAGTTCTAAAAAAGAAATCCTATACTCTCCTCTAAAGAAACAGACCCAGTTCAAAGGACATCCTCAAAAACCTTCTTCCCGCTTTCATCCCCAGAGACCATACGACATAACCACACGACTCTTGGTGCATGAGAATAAACGAGTTTAGGCACAATGATTTCCACTGGTGAACAACCTGCCATTTTCTGCAGAATTCATTCATGTCTCCTTCACCCCTGCTCCCTACCCTGGGCAGACACTTTGCTCAAAGGCCAACCTGTATACCTGCCCTATGCTGCAAGTTCCTAATGCATTTCTAAAGCACTAGGGCCAGACTCCTGAGCATATTATAAGGTTTTTGAAGAGTTTAATGTCACTTCTAAATGGCACAGAAGAGGACTATGATGTAGCTCTCCTACTCTCTTCAACTTATATCTAAATAACTAAATATTGCTAATATACTGAACTAGATGTGTAGCCACTGGCCACGACAAATGAAGAGGGAACCTTCCTCCCTTGTCTCCTCCTCTTTCTCATGTATTCATTCACCAAACAGCCATTCCTTAACTACATTCTGAAAAGACTGACAGCGTAGCTTGTTGATTAAGATGTGCCTTCTGAAGTCAGATGGCCAGGGTTCAAGTCCTATCTCTGCCACTCGTACGACAAATGTCCTTGGGTGGGATATTCACCTCTGTGTGTCTCACTCTTCTCATCTGTGAAACAGGGTAACAGTCCTGACATCAGAAGGCTGTTGTGAGGATTACATGAGATGATTCAGGCAGAGCACTGTTGAGCTCTAGAAATGTGAGCTATTGTTTGTAGATTCCAGAAACCACACAAGGCACTGGAATACAGATGTGAGAAGGGCGGTGCCTGTCATCAAGTTGCTCACAAAATCCTGGGGGAGACAGACATTGTACAACAAACAGCTGATGAGTGCTGTGCTAGGAGGAAGCAAAGAGGCAATGGGAACCTAAGGGTGGAATCAGGAAATACTCCCTGGAGGAGGTGTTGCTTAAAACTGTGCAAAGGCACTACAAGAGGCAGGAAAGAACATGACAAGTTACGGGACCAGCATGTGGACTGGCATGGATAAAACACAAGAAGTGAAGGGAAAGGAGGAAGATGAGTCTGGAGACGTAAACACAGATCAGGCTGTTTTAAGAGCGCTGTTATTTTCCTTCTAAGATTGTAGTTTATCTGGAAAACAATGGGGAACAACAAAAAAATTTAAACATAGCATCTAATATGTCTGCCCAGTTATGTCCAGAAACAACCACTGAGTCTTAGTTCTGCTGAGATTAAGATGACTGAATTTGACAATACTCTCATAATGGCAGTTAAAGGAGAAAACCCATTCAGAGGGTCACCCAGTCAGCCTCCGGGCCGACCACTGGGAGGCTGGCTTCCCCTAGTGGACCTTTCAGAAAGCAGTTCCATTGAAATTACATATTCAGTTGACAGCTAGATGGGGCTCCTTCAACTCCCTACGCTCAAGATTGAAAGCTGATAGCCTGTGAAATAAATCCAGCCCGCGACCTTATTTTTTTCTAAATTTAAATTACTCGTAATATTTACATATTGGTAAATTTAATACAAAATCTTATATTCTCAGCTTTTTGTGAAAAATCAGAAAATCTAGCAATTCTATACCTATATTCCCATATGGTAACAATCAGCACCAGCTGCAGAGCCTCTAGCCCCCTCTAGATGAGGCATTCACTCTCCACTTAGCCACAGTCCCCCACATAGCCATGCTCTATTGCCCCCAATACAGAAAGCTGGTACCAGCTGCCATTTATTATCATTCTTGCAGTTATTAATGTAATTTTCTTACTACCTCACCCTTGAGTCAAAACTCATTTATGTTGCCTCCTGACTCCTCCATGCAAATGTGTTTGTAACCAACCACTGGCTTAATTAAAAAGTTATGTAAAACAAAAGTATACGTAGAAACATTTTATGACCAGGATTATAAAACACCCTGGTTTGCTTGGGACGATAATCTATTTTTCCGTCTTAATTATCAAAAGCACTCTCATTTACTCTCAACAGTGTTCTAGTCTGTTTGACAAATTGCATTGTCATCCTTGTGACAGATGGGAGTTTTAACCAAATATTTGTTGAAGAGTTTAAACACTTCTAATGCAGAGCTTCTCCTGTACCACCACCACCACCACCTCCCCACCCCCCTGGGAAAAATTGTCTATTCAGAAGGTTCTCTGACTTTCACCTGTGGACAGAAATACAGGTCAACTTCCTGAATGTTCACAGAACTTGTTAACCTTGTCCCATGGAACTGGCATCTAAAATTTAGGCGAGAAATTGACCCAGCTCACCGATATCTCAAGGGAAAACTCTGATATTTACAAGAATGAGGCAATGGTTCCCAAATAAGTCAGTCATCAGAACCCCTGGTGGTTTTAAAATATAAATGGATCTCCACACTCCACCTCAGATCTACTAAAGAGGGTCTACACAGTGGGGCCCAAGAATCTACATTTTTTTAAACCTTCCCAGAAAATTCTGATGCTCACCAGGTTTGGAAACTTCAAGGGGCATAGTGACTATTCCTGAATGACATTAAGTCACCAGGTAAACAAAAAATACTTAGACCTAAATCTCAGCTCCTAAAAAAACAACTTCAAGGGCTTATACTCCTATTAAATTACAGAGAGCCCTTGAAAGAAATGTCCATTAGGTCGGGCCTGGTTAGTACTTGGATGGGAGACCACCTAGGAAGACCAGGGACAAATAAGGGATTGTAAGCTGACAAGGTCCTTGCAATCTGCGAGGTCAACCTAGGGTTGCCTCGCCTAAAAAGAAGGAAAAAAAAAGTCCATTAGACTAGTATTTCTCTCTTACCAAAACAGAGTAAAAAAATAAATAAATAAAGTCCCTATAATGTTGATCGACATCCTTGAAGGTGCTATGCAAATGAAATATGGTAGAAGTAATTTCATTCCAGATGTCTAAACAACTCAACATGTTTCCTATTTTGCCTTGGCCAGAAAACTCACTGAAACGTAGAGTGCAGTTTCAGAAACCACCTGACTTAAAGGCCCTGGCACATCTCTCTTTCTGCTTCTATGTTCTAGTTTTTTGTTAACTCTTATTATGTGTGTTCTTATGTTCTAAATATTGTAAATAGGTGGGGTGGTTTTTTTTGCATTGTAAATCACCTTAAATCCTTACAAGTAGGTGAGAGAGCATTAATAAAAATAGTATACAGTACGAGACTGGAATAAAGAAATTTGGAATTCAAGTTCAATCTCAGTGCCATGGGGCTTTAGAGACAATTTCAGTTGACTTAATGGCTGTGTCAAAGTATTCAGATGTAAATTTAAAAGATTCTGAACTGGGGGGCAAAGCAGAACCCAGCTCCGCAGTACGCCTTAGATGTGGAATTTGATCTCCCTTTCATCAGATTTCTGACTCAATTCGTTTGTAGGCCAGGGCTACAGCACAGACTTTAAACCACATTATAGCCACAGAAACTGTATGAGCTTCTGCAGGTTGGTCAGAAAACCCCAAGAATGTTTCAAAATGTTCTTGGTTATAACCATTTTCTCAAGGAAATGATGCAATAAAGTAGGGTTCAGGTACTTGTATAGGAGTTCTGCCTTAATCCAGTTTCACTTCAGGCTCGGTGCCAAAGGCAGCTAGCAACAATAAGGAGTGGCAATTCAGAAACTTACTGCTCTCAGTCTGAAAGACCATCATCTCTTAAGTAGGAATACACTTAAAAAGCAGGTAGCAAAACAGAATGCTCTATTTATGAGGAAGTCATTGAGTCTCTCCAGTCTCCAAACAAGCCCCTATGAACCCCAAGTGCATTTAAATAGCTCCAAAAACTACCCCCAAAACCTAAAGCCTAAGCATTTGCTAAACACATTACACTGAGCAAATTAAACTTACTCTCTATGCCTGTTTCATTTACCAAGTGAAACATAATAGTATCAACCTAATTAGGTTGCTGGAAGGATTAAATGAGGTTACACATGTAAAGAGTTTAAAAGACTAGCACATAAAAAGCACTCAATCCATAGCAGCTACCATTAGTGTATTTTTAATAGTACCACTGTCTCCAGATGCCTTCTCTGTGTGAGCTACAGTGCTAGGCTCTCTCTACATATGATCTTCATCCTCGCCACAACCTTTGAAGAAAAGTACTATTATTCCCATGTTACAAATGAGGGCACTGAGGCTTCAGGGGCTAATCCTGCCCAAGAACACACAGTTAATAAATGGACAAGACAGGGGTTGAACCTAGATCAGGCTGATACCCAGACTGCATTTTCCCACATCAAGATATCTTTAATTCTTGTTTACTGCAGTAAAAATATGACGAAAAGTACAAACCACTGATGTCTAAATAGTTCACCTGGATATGGTAATTTGATTTTTAAAATGTTACATGAATCGAAAAAAAAGCCTGCAGTTTTGCAGCAAACTGTTAACAGCATTTACATCTGGGAGGTAAAATTGGGGAAGGGTATGGGGAAGGTTTTTACCTTATGCTTTCCACATTTTTATATTATCTCATCTTTTATAATAAGCATGAGGGTTTTTAGGTAAACTTTTTATTGAAGTATAACATGCACACGGAAAAGTGCACCAATTGTAAATAATACAGCTGGATGGGTTCTCACAAAGAGCGCACACCCATGAAACCAGCACGTTTATCAAAACTGTTAATAGAACTGACCTTCTGAAGCCCCCTTGTGCCTCCTTCCCATCACTAATTTCTTGGAAAGGTTACTTACCGTGATACTGACTTCCAACACCATAGATTAATTTTGCCTGATTAATTTTATATTATTTATACATCAATATATTTATATTACATATTGCTATAATACAATATACGAATATATGTTTATCCTTTTATGTCTGGCTTCTTTCCCTCATCGCATTTGTGCTTGTGTGTGTGTCTCATCCATATCCTTGTGCATGGTTATAATTCCTTCACTCTCATTGCTGTGGTGTTTGACATCATCAACTATACCATTCACTTGTCCATTCGACTATTGTTAGACATCCGAGTTGAGTTTAGGGCTACCGTTGAGGAGAGCGCTGCTTTGAAAATTCTTGGCATGGCTTTTGGTGCCCATGTGGACACAATTCTATTGAGTCTTTAACTAGGATTGTTGGGTCATAGGGTGTGGGTGTGTTCAGCTTTAGAAGCATGAGTATTTTTTATCATTTTTTAGAAGAAGAAATGGAGGTAAATTTAACCTGTCATTATGCATTTTAGTCTTCCTTATCTTACTTATGACACATCTGTCCCTGTTCTCTTGTTTGATATTAGCAGTCACGTCTATAAAAATTAGGCCCTGAGTTCTTGGTCAGGAATCTGGCCTCCTCCAAGACCAGAGTGTCATTTTTCAGAAAATCACGATCGACGTTCACGGCATTATCAAGAAGGCGGTGTACTGTGTGCGAGGGAGTACAACACAGGCCTCAGTTACGGACCAGCACTCACTCTCATTCACCCACACTGAGGCTCATAACAGCAACGATCATACAGGTGCTAAGCATCACACAGAAATTACCTTTTTTGTCTTAGGTTTTCAGGGGTATATTTTGCTTTGGCTGCCACTTTCCAGGATGGTCACTGGCTGGGCAAGGTAGATCTGTCCACTACCTGATCGTCTTCATTTGCCAACAAAACTGCCCCCAAATGCCCTCCAAGCCACCCGAACAGGCTTTTTCTCTGGCCAGCCCTTCAACTCCTCTGCTCTTCTGTTCTTCACTGTCCACATGAGCAGAGAATCCCATAGCTGAACTGTCAATTCCCCCAGGTGGAGCCAGGGCTTCTGGCTTCTCAGGAGGTACTGCTCTCTGGGATGCTCTGAGCTCCAGGAGCACTCGGGCTGAGGCCACAAAGCAGCTGGAAGGCAACCCGGACAACAACCCTCACAGGCACAAAAGGCTTTGGGGTCCCAAGAGGGTCTTATTCCTCATGCTGATGCCTGTACCACCATTAGCACTGCTTGGAGCTGTGTGCCAACATATTATTACCAATGAAATATTGACAGTTACAGCTAATCAGGAGGCAGAATATAGTGATTAAAGTTGGTGTGGGAGTCAGTCTACCCAGCTTCAAACCCCAGCTCTGCAATTTACTGACTGTGTGTCCAGTGTCCCTGTGTCATGGGTTGTGGGGAATACAGAAGCTAATTCAAGTGCACACCTAGCACAGAGAAGGCATTCAAAAATGTTAGTTGCCATTAAAATATTAGTATGACATAGAGATTAAGGCCATGGGCTCTAAAGCCAGAGTGTTC